>NW_027272137.1:720000-782500 GCF_040938485.1 Diadema antillarum | reverse complement strand
TAAGAGTAGCATTTTACATAGACTTGTGTGGAAGGAAATTTGGGACCGAGAAAATTTCCTCGTTATAACCGATATCTCGTTATAGCAGTGTTCGTTATACCGAGTTTCTACTTTCTTTTTTTTCAGTTACAGTAAGATCGAGGCCGGCAGGCCTTGACCGAAAGATTGGTCATGGTCGTCTGGGATATGTTCCGCGGAGTCTGTGTCTGGCTTCAAGGAATCCCCCCGATGTCTACGGAGATGTGCGATAGCGTCAAAAAATAAAAGACTCTTCCGGACAGACAGATCTTTTCTAGGCAGGCATAGCGCATCCTTGAGCATTGCATTTTGCCTTCATGGCACCACACTCGAGGTTAACAAAATGAATACAAATTAAAAAATCTTGAGATTGGAGGATTGTTGCAGGTCCCACAAACAGGCAGGCAATAGTATCTTAATACTGTTCATGGCATTCACAGGGTCCCACTCTAAGGCCCAGAAGGTACACGTTGTACTGTACCATCATTCGGATACACTATCATGATATCCTCCATAGTTGATTCCAAGTCAAAATTCAGTCACCAGTGCTCTTAAAGAAAATGATGAAAATGAGATCATTTTGGGTAATTTGACCATGCCTTTGCCCCCTCCCCCCCCCCCCCCCCTAGCCCCACCAAATTTGGTCAAACCCCAGGCAGTCACTAGTTTTCAAGAAAAATATGAAAATGGGACGCACATAAGAGTTCACTCAAGACATTTGACATACAGGTATCAATTAAAGGTGCATGATCCCGGTGTTTTAGTCAAATGCGTATGCGGGCGCACGGCGCAAGTTTCCTATAGAGACCTACGCTATAGACTACTCTTAAGCGCTTACGCTTTGGCCCACTTCCCCAAGTCCGAAGAAGTCCGATTCACTGTAGTCAGTGGTCGGATCACAGTTCGGCTCATGATTCGGCTGAGGGGGATGACAGCTTTAGCAAACTTCTTTTGTGATGTCATAATAACAAGCACATATGCACGCACCCTGGCATTACTACAGACTGCGCGATGTGCAGAGAAGACAATGAAGGTAACGTTACTTAGCAACACCTACACACTTTACTCTTGATGACAGCTCAACTTCGGTAATCTTCGTATCAATGCTAACGGTGATCGGCAGTATCATCAACAGCGCCCTCTACACTACCAGGACTATGCACCTTTAAGATATTGTAGGTCTTCAAACAGTTTTGCTGTTTATCCAGTAGTTCTGCTCTTAGTAAGCCACTAATATGTACTACACTTGTATCTAACCCGTTGATGGGCTGATTTTGCTACAACACCCATTTCCAATAGACCCCTGCCCAAGTGTACTCGGAACTCATCCTCAACGGGTTAACATAATCTTAGCTGTTGTCAGGATACATGTAACAATAGACCAATCTCTCTCTTTTTTTTCACACAGATATTTTCTCTGTTACAAGAGGCAAAAAAGGAAAGTATACAATGTAGTTTCTTGACAAACAAAGAAATTAGATACATACTTAACCCATCCGATTCTAATACCATCTTCATCATATCACCTTAGAGATTGCCTGTGCACTTGATATCTTAGCAGAGTTGGCAAAACAAACCTCTCACTTATCTCTGACTATAACTTCCTTGAAACCGAACTGCGATCTGTAATACTTCATGTTATACACAGTGACCTGGCTTGATAACATAATGATGCAGTGTAATGATAATGCACTACACATAGTAGCAGTATACAGTAATAAGATGTACCACACTAATACAGTCAAACTCGGATACCTCGAATTCGTCGGGACTGAAGAAAATGGTTCGACGTACGCGAATTTCGAGGTACGCGTACGTCGAATTTTCTTCGACTTATCCAATGTTTATCGATGTTCAACGTTTATCGATGTTCAACATGGTGTCTGTTATAGTGCCTACTGATTGTTTGCATGCTTGTCAATTTGAATTGAATCAACTTTTATATGAATGAATTGAGTGAAAATCGGAAATGAATTCAAAATTTCAGAAATAAAGATTTTGATGGCCCGATCGCGCCACCAAAAAAAAAAAAAGTCGGATGTTTGCCTTTACTTTTCAAAATGAACAGCGGTAACAATCGGCTACGTAAGATGCTAAAATAAATGTCAGAGTTTTGCTCATACTTTTGGAAATAAATAACGATAAGACTCAGCTCCGTATGGTGCTAAAACTAATGTTACATATTTGATTTTGCGTTCGGAAATGAATAAGGATAACATTCGGCTCCGGAAGACGCTGAAATAAATGTCGAATTTTTGCTATGACGTTCGGAAATGAAAAACAATAACATTCAACTCCGTACGATGGTTAAATAAATGTCGGATGTTTCCTTATACTTTTGAAAGTAAATAGCAATAGCATTCGGCTCCGGAAGATGCTAAAATAGATGTCAGATGATCGTTTTTACGTTCGGAAGAAAATAGCAGTAATATTCTGCTCCATCATGTCCATATGCTGCTAAAATAACTGTCTGATGTTTGCTTTTAAATTTCGAAATGAATAACAGTAACATTCAGCTGCGTTTAATGGTAAAATCAATGTTTGATGTTTGCTTTGACGTTCGGAAAAGAGTAACAATAATATTCAACTCCTGACAATGATGAAATAAATGCTGGATGTTTGCTTTTATGTTCGAAAGTAAATTGCAATAACATTTAGCTCCGGAAGATGCTAAAATAAATGTCGAATGTTTGCTTTGATGTTCTGAAGTGAATAACAATAATATTCAACTCCGTACGCTGATAAAATAAATGCCGGATGTGTGCTTTTACGTTCGAAAGTAAATGTCAATAGCATTCAGCTCCGGAAGATGCTAAAATACATGTCGAATGATTGCTGTTACGTTTGGCATGTTTGGAAGTGAACAGCAGTAACATTCTGCCCCATACGATGATAAAAAAAATATTGGATATTTGCTACGGTATACATTTCAAAATAAATATCAGTAACATTCAGCTATACGTTTCATAGTCCAAAATGTCTGATGTCTGCCTTGACGTTCAAATATGAAAAACAGTAACATTCGGCTCCGTGCGATGATAAATTATCGTCAGATGATTCATTTCACTTTCGGAAGTGGACAGCAGTAACATTCAGCTCCGTTCGTAATGTCGGATGTTTGAAATGAATAACGGTAATATTCTGCTCCGTACGATGCAAAAATAAATAACAGATTGTTGCTTTAAATTTTGGAAAAGATTAATGGTATTAATCCGCTCAGTTAGATGCTAAAACAAATAGCGGATGTTTGCTTTTACGTTTGGAAATGGATTAGGATAGTATTCAGCTCCGTAAGATTCTAAAATGAATGTCGGTTGTTTGCTTTTACATTTAAAAATGAATAACGGTAACTTTCGGCTTTTTACAATGCTAAAACAAATGTCGGATGCTAACAAATGTCAGCAAATGCTCCCATTTTCTCATTTCAAACGTAAGTTTTGACCTCCTCAATATATGGGCATCAACTTTTATAATAATATCTACGCCTATTTGTCAAATCTTTAAACACAGAGTAAGATGATTGAATTTTCTATTCATTTGTTTTAGACATGGACATCTGTATCACTTCAATAATGCTTAATATTAATTTATCTATGTTTAGTAGGACCGATTTAGTTTTTCTAATGTTTTTCCTGATTTTTTTTTTTGTCACCAGATTTTACTTTCGACCACCAGAAAATAAAAATCAATGATATTGGTGACCCGATAAAACTTAGTGCGGAGCCCTGTGTATTCTATTCTTCATTGTGATCGGCCTATACTTCCAGATTTTCATAATCGCATTGCTGGAAAAAAAAAAAGTTTCGTACTTGCGTTCTCGGGGAAGTAAACTTCGTGAAAGGCAAAAAAAATAGTTTAAAAAAAGGCACTACGAGGTAGATTGATGTTTTGACAGTGGAGCGTGATTAATGGCAAAGATGTGGGACTGTCAACGTAAGCAGGTGCGCCCCGACGGTTGAGAAATCTACGCGCACGGTATGACTGTCCGGATCAAAAATCAAAACACAGTGGTTAAAGAAAAGCAAATGATGGGGCAGCGCGTACTGCTATATCGTAAAGCACTCCATTGGCACGGGTGCTATGTGTATACCATGTATGTGTGTTGGTAGGTGTTGGGGATTTTCCTTGTCAGCTGTGTATCGGGTATTTCTTCTTGGGCGCGCGATTGTTCTGGTCTCAGAATATTTACAATCGAGTGTGAAAACATGAGACATATCTTCGCTGTCCACGCGCGCTTAATCGGAGATGCTGAGTGATGTTTACAATTTCGATTCGAGCAACATGCTGGGAAAAACAATAAGTTAATTAAGATCGGGACATTAGATTTCCCTTCGAGGTAACCGAACTTCGAGTTATCTTTTTCGAGCTACGCGAATTTTAATATACGGAAACTCCATAGGAACAATCGGGACTTTCATTTTGCCCCCGAGGTAAGTGATATTCGGCTTATCCGACGTCGAGGTATCCGAGTTTGACTGTAATCCGCCATTGATTTAGCATGCAATTTAGTGGCCCATTCTGAGGTGAAGAGGGACATAAAAAGACGACATTCCAGATGTTATTTTGCTGTATGACATGAAATATCTCATATTGACTATAACCACTGTTCTGTGACCTTTCACCTCATGACAAAAACATAATCCCATTAGCTTGCCCAGGGGTCGCACTTAACTTTTTTTTTAACTAGCCAGGCGGACTACTTAGAATCAATTTTGACACTGAAGCAATATTTTGGCTAGCCAGACGGACTAGTAACTTCAGCATTTTATGATTTTTAGCTAGTCCGACGTGATTTCGGGTGGCCAATGGCCAGCGGACCATTGCTAATTTCGAACCCTGTTGCCTCATAACCAAAAACTGTTCAGAAGCTAATGTATATTGTACAGTATATGAAAAGGTAAGTGATACAGTAGACAGATAAATGAAAGAGACAACCAGTAATACAAAAATAATAAATCCTACACTATGTGGAGGTGAACTGTTTTGCCACCCCCCCCCAAAAAAAAAAACACCAACAACTTCATTACATCATAATATCCCCAATTCTCAGCTGATTTTGATCAATTCTTTACTGCCATGCTTCAAACATTTTACTCTTTCTTTTCAAATTAACTTTTAACTATTTTGGAATTTCCCTTTAACTTTATACGAGATAAAAACTTGATTGTATGCTTGGACCATCTCATAGGAGAAACCTTCTGTCACAGCATGAAGATCATATATGTAGTATGGGCCTACATGGAGCAAATGGTACAGCTGTTGAGTAACTGGAGGGCCATTCCCATAAGTCCACAACTTGTTCCCATTATTATGAGCTTTGAATACATGATGATGGCAGATAGGAAGTCTTAAATACAGTATGTGTACTAACATCAGCTTCAAGCATACGATTGTAATGCTTCTAAAATGAAATAGCATAGTAGATGACTGATTCTGCTCCAGTTTGCTGTAACCGAAAGTTCTAAATTGTTTAATACAGATTACAAAAATGAAAGACATCACAAAAAAGTGTGAAATACACAGGACAGTTCAACCTTTTCCCTTTGTAAACATACACCTGCAGATGCCTTACAAAATGAGAGAAAACTTTGAAAATCATTCTTGTCACTGACTGCCTGTTTGGGGAGTAATTTTTGTCAGAAAATGAAGAAAAACTGTATCATAGACATTGTAATAGTAATTTGGTAGATGAATCTTAGCAGACATGATATTCTAGGAGATCATTAACAGTTGTGACATTGAACTTTTCTGTGTCCAAATCCCACCTCTATCAGTTCTTCTCTTCATCTTCCCTATCCCTCATGTGGCTCCTCTTGTGTACCTCAAGGAAGTGCAGCCATTTGAACCTTCGCCCACACATATCACAGGAGAATGCAAAAGGCTCATCATGGCTTGCCATGTGTTCTTTGAGTTTCCTTTTACTAAAGCAAGGTTTCAGACAAATGTCACAAACCGGATGCTGGGAAATGTCCTCATTGCCCGACCTAGAGACTGACGTCACATCCCTGGAGCCGATAATATCACTGTCTTCCTCATGCTGTCCTGCCTTGGACATGCCTTTCTCATCTGAAAGGGCTCTGTAAGGTGCATCACCATCTGATGGTATATTTTGAAGACCATCCTCATCATCACAGTTGATTCCATCGCTGGTCTCCTTTCCCTTTACTGTCATACCACCTGCAGTCAATTCATGACTTTCATGGACCTGTCCTCTCAGTCGTTCATTTTCATGACTCTTGAAGTGAGCAGCTAGGGAGCTACACCACTTGAATTTCTTGGGGCATAGATGGCAGGAGTAAGGCGTGTCACCAGTGTGCAGCCGCATGTGTCTTCTGTGGCGGGAGCTGTCCCTGCTCACTTTGTTGCAGATGTGACATTTGAAGCCTTTCTGTGGTGAATCGGGAACCTTGGTGGTCATCTTGCTCCACTTCCCAGTTGCATGACTCTTGGAGTGAGCTGAGAGGGAGCTGTGCCACTTGAATTTCTTGGGGCAGAGTTTACAGGAGTATGGAAAGTCAGCGGTGTGGCGGCGAACATGTCTCCTATGTTTATGCTTAGTCATGCTCACTTTGTCACAAAAGTTACACTGAAAGCCTTGTGAAACCAGTCCACTTTTAGTTTGGGAAGGAAGAGTTACCTGTTGCTCAATACCAGGGCCTGCTGTGGTTTCCAACTTTCTCCCCTCAACTGATGATAAATCACTCTTGGCAGCTAGGTCTTGGTCAGATTTTTGAGGAAAAGCTTCTGCAGCCTCCTGAGCTGGAAAAGGCACGCGGAGAGTATCTCCAGATGCAGCTTCATCTTTGGTGACGCGTTTGTTGGCAGAGGGTGACTGCTGTTCTACAACCAATGTGTTTGTGGCATTGGCCATACCATCTGCTCCGTGTTGTGTCTCTCCTTTTTGATTTGAAATTATTCTAGTCCTCCCTCTGGTGTGGCTTCTTGAATGGGCTAGCATTGAGCTATGCCACATAAACCTCTTGGGGCATAGCTCACAGATATATGGCTTGTCATTAGTGTGTAGACGCATATGCTTAGTGTGAGAAGCCTGTGTTGCGCTCATTTTACCACAAATATTGCAAAGAATTGTTCTCCCCGGTGTCCTTTGCTTCCCTTTGGTGAGCTCCTTTGGTGTTTGCTTTCTTTTATGACTTAGCAAATGTGCTTTCAAAGAGCTTTCCCACCTGAATTTTTTCGGACAGAGAGAACAGTTATAGGGTGTTTCAGCCGAGTGCATTCGCATATGTCTGCTCAGAAGGTATTTGTTTGGAAAGACTCTATGACACATCATGCACACAAAATTCTTTGAATGGCATCTGCTTTTTCTAGCTGGATCAGAGAGTTTTACAATACCATCATGATATGTGGACTCCACATGTGGCTCGGTGCTGTCCACAGAAGCAGCTGCATCGGTCTCAGTGGAGCTTGAAGGTGACATCTCACAGGCATAAAACATACTATCTGCAGTTTGTAAAACAATCTCATTATGTCCGTTGTCTTTCTCAAATCTGTCTTGAATCTCATAACCCTGTACCACCCTTTTCCTCTGATCACAACCAACATCCTTGGCAGGATCACCTCGCGTCTCATCCTCTGGACATCTCATGTTCTTCCTGAGGATGTTTAGATCAACTTCTCTCGGACCACAACCATTGTCTGTAGAGTACTGGTTGGAATACTGCAATTGCTGCTGGGAATCTCCAGTGGCATCTAAAGATTCATGACAGACCTTACTCAGAGAAGGCTGGCGAGGAGTTGAGCTGTTGATGCTTACCAGTTTGGTTGGAGATGATTGTACTTCAGTAATGGGATCACTTTGTTGGTGCTGACGTGCATAAGTAGCCCCAATATCCTGTGACAAGCAAAGTGGTGCTTGGCTGGGATTCTTGCTTCTGGGGCGATTGTCAGGATCTGACATCAATGTCCAGTGATCATAGAGCAGAGCAGACGCTTCACGTGACTGGTGAAATACATCTACAGAAGACTTCTGATTTGAATCTGAATAGGTGGCAGCTGCCAAATGTTGGGCGGTGTCCTCAATACTACTTGGAATCATGGTATCATCTGGAAGATACTCATTCTCTTCTGATGATGATGGGGGCAGCTCATCCAACTCTGCTGGTCTACCAGAGGAGGATACTTCTGTTGCCTCTAACTTATATGCAACACTACCTGATGTAATCTCATCTCCATAGCTCTCATGTACACACACATCATCTTCAACTTTGACTTGGATTACACTATAAATGTCCCCTGTAGTTGTAGTGTCTACAGCCACAGCAGGAGGATGGAATTCTCTTGACTCCTGGGATAGAATGGCATCATGTTTGATCGTTTGGGGATGTGAAGAGTCCAGGTTTACATCCTGCTGTAGATTCTCTCTTGCTTGAGCACTGCATACTAGAAGGTGTTGCAACAGCATCCCTTTCCTGCTGAACTTCCGCCCGCAGATTCCACAGACGAAAGGTTTCTCCCTTTCCCCGTGAACAGCCATGTGGTGCTGTAAGAAGTAAATTCCTGTGAAGCTGCTGCTGCAGAGTCTGCATGTGTACGTTTTGTGGTGGCCCTCCACATGTTTGTTCAAGTGTTGCTTGCAGTCAAACATTTCTCCACATCCATTACAAAAGTAGATAGCTGATTCACTATCTCTGTCCGCAGATGCTGGTGTATCAACCCTGTGCATGTCAGACGTATGTTTAGCTGATTCACTATCTTTGTCCGCAGACACCGGTGTGTCAATGCTGTGCATGTCAGACGTATGTCTTGTCTCCATCGTGTCTGTCAGACTATTTGTAGAATTTACATGCTGTTGACTTTCCATACTTGGCACTTTCTGCTTCTCATTACCTTCTGATATGTCATCTGGTCGACGTTGAGTCACTTCATAACTTTCAATGCGAGGACGACGCTTAACATTGATGGGCAACTTTCTCCCTAATCTTACACATGGATTTAACCTGGTGTGCATCTTTGTGTGCTGCTTCAAGTCCTCATGATGTGAAAATGTTATAAGGCAGACGCCACACATGTATGGCACATTTCCTGATGTCCTGTCCATGACCTGCAATCAACAAAGTCATGAAGACAGTAAAAATTAGGATGGTGAACATGCAGAAAACAATATAATTTCTTATACTGATCAGCACAAAGTACCAAACAGGGGAGTACTGTACAAAAAGTCAATGAACAACCTCATACAAATTCTTTCAAATTCATTTTTTATGTGGTATAAGGACTCCAAAATGGGGTCAAAATCTAGTAAGCTCAGCCTTGATGGCTACAACATATGTATGTTTTCATACAAATTTTATGGCAAAACTAGCACACTACTGCATTGGAAGAAAGTAAAATTAATGACAAAAATGCATGCAGTTTTCATACAGACAAAGAACAGATCATACACTGATAGGAAAACTCTTATCTATTGATCAAAGTAATTTTCCTGGTGAGCATAATAAAAATAAACACAAATCTAGGCCACTAATGCCGACACACTATTCCATTGAGGAATTGTTTACATGACTAGCATGCACAGTTGTGACAGTAGATAAAGTAATATCATTTCCAAGTCATAAATATACACTGTAGCAGATGACTACTGTTTTTTGCTAAAAGTTGAGCATTGATGAAATCGACTCAAATTATGATATGATTTCCATATATATGGATGTGTGCACATTTGATTTTTGAAGAACACACATCTTACAGGAAAAGTGCATGTGTGACCCTGCACCAAAAAACAAAGAAAAAGTCGCCAGACATGGATTATTGGTTAAGGGCAGATTCTGAAAGGGCAGACTCTAAGCTTTAAAATGATGTATAACTCAATTCAAATGGATTCTCCTAACCTATCAAAACATTGGAAAGAAAGGACACACTCTGGAAAGTGTGAACTGAGAAAACAGGTTCTGAAGTACAGGGTCTATTCAAGCGCTTGATCTTTACCAAGACATGCAAGCTGTGGAATGAATGGAACAAAAAAGAGGATGTTGACCATTGGAGCAACAACAATGAAGGGGTTATCAGATTAAGCTAAAATCAAGCATGCTTCATCAACACATTCTGTAGAAGATTAATCCCAACTTTCAATGCAGTAGCATCACTCTTTCAAAATTATCAGATCTGACAGTGAAGAGTATGGACAGGGTTTTTAAGAAATGAAAAGAGGGCTCTATCAGAAACACCCAATCACACTATTCCATCAAAAAGTGTGAGAAAGACTGCTGAAAACACAAGTTCCTGCTTTTTTACGATCCCAAACTTTAACATAATGTAGAAGATTTGTTCTTTCAGAAAATATGAAAAACTCAAGATTGCTTAGGTGACCAATTTCACCTATTTTCAGTCCTCACACAAAATCACTGCCTGCAACTTTTTGTTTGTTTTGTGATGTACGGTCACATTTAACATAGTGTAGCTCTTAAATATCGCATAGTCTGCATACTACATGTACAATGTACATTGTACATGTACGTAGTGAGAGCATACCTGAGAATAAGAAGGGTTGTAATAAAGGAACAAATGTCTTGTGCCATTAAAGATACAGTACAAATTTGTACTGGTATATGAAATGATATGGAAATTATCTTCTAAGTGCCCTAATTAAATGAAAATAAAATCTATTCTTGATATAAAACAGAAGCCCATACACACCCTACTTATACCAAGAACTTTATTAAAAATATTATCGAGCAACGATCGTAAAAAAGTACAATGCATACTGTACTACATCATATACTATACATGTAACATAGAGAGTCTAAATTTTCATGAATCTGGACCTCCCAACAATTTCAAAAGCAGTTAAATTCCCAATTGTGGAGTCACGTTCTGAACTGAAAATGCATACATATACATCAAATTCATACAAATTGGGATCAGAGTCAATATTTTCGCGTGTCTTTAAAGTCGCAAATAGCACCCAACTCATGAAATGACAGTATAATGTGAAGTTTCTGTCCATTATTCCACCATAAATACAACCCTACACTACCCTGACCTTGCTTGCTAATTGCATGGTTGCACGCACCCTGCATTGTGGGAAGTCTTGACTTTGGCCAACAAACCAACGAACCTACACTGTGAATTGAAGTCTCTGGCCAATGCACACAAGCACACTTTGTAGATCGTTGGCTTGGTTGACCAACTGTCAGAACTACGCTACATACAGTACTCTAGTACTACTAGGCAGCCGCGAGGTAATTTATCCAAGTACATGTAGATGTATTTTAGCAGATGGCTGGCATGGTAATCGGAGGACAACGTTCATGTCATGATGTAATATTTATATGCGTTTTGAGATCGTTGGCTGACAAACGAACGATCTCATACAGGCAAACTTGTGAAATCGGTCCCATCGCAGTGCACGTGCACCCATGCGTTAGCAAGGAAGGTTAGGTTAGGGTCGTAAAACTTGTATTTATGGTTGGATTGGCTGTTGAATTAGTCTAGGGATGTTAAGCAGTCCTTCCGAGAATAAACCTTAAAAGGTTGAAGACCAAAGAAAAAAACGGGAGAAAGGGAGGACAAAAGATGCTATCTTATCTATGCTGTGGAAATCCGCCCCGCGGCTAGCGGCTGTATCACTCTCCGATTAATTTGGTGCGGCCGCATTCATGAGTCCCGGTACTGCGAAAGACAGCCCCACTGCTGTGCTTAGTTTATTGATATGTACCGATAATGAATGGCACAATAATGATGCCTTGGAGTTCTTCTTCTTCTTTCAATAAAGTACAGGCCACCTTGTGGTGTATCAGCGTACTGGTGTTGTGTTGGCTTGAATGATGGTGTGGTGGTGGGGCACTGAATTCACGAGTAAACTTAAATTTTTAATTAAACAGGCAATTGGCAAGCCACCGTAGTATTAGTAAATTTTATTACTAGTAATATGGACATGCAGTGGTGGGGCCATGGGGCCTATTTCAGGAGTATGCCCTCAAACAAAGGAGTGGTGAGGTATTCTACAATTAAGTAGAGAACGGTCATTGATTAACTCGTTAAATACTGGGGGCGTTAGATGAGGTTCGTTTGCAACGCTTACTCGTATCTCTATGCCCCGGACTACAGTAAAGTAGGCTCCTATTGTTTTGTATGTATTAGTACTAGAAAACTTAGGCCTGTGCCTACTGCTTATTTATGAGTAAATTACGAGGTGTCACACGGGCAACACAAGATTTAAGGGAAAAAAAATATCAGAGTGTGATGTCTTAAAATATACATGACAAGCAAGACATTTCTACTTACTATATTGTCAGTAAACTTCCTTCGATCTTACGATAATACAGATCGGTTTGAGCGCGATACCTGGATTGTTGTGTGTGCGTGCAGTATTGCGTAATCAGAATCGTGGGTTCGGATCGCGAAAGTGCACACCGTGTGCGCTCGCTTTCTGATCATGCATATCATTGTTTATTCTGTGCGTGCCAGTGGTGCCCATCCCAAAGAGATGACACCAAGGAGGTATGACGTTCTCTCATACACCTCCTTGATGACACCATCTCTTTGACCTCTCTACCAGCATTCCCACCAACCGCAGCACGCCTAGTACAACATTCCGGACGCCGGGCAACTGGTTTCATTAAAAAACGACTGTTGTGTGATCGGGAGTGTAACTAATTTCCACGTTGCTGCAATAGACCGAACGCACCGTTGAAACACAGGAGAAGGAAGCGTATTTAAACTTTGATTGTTTCCTGTTTATTTTGTGGTTACTATAACAGTGATGTGCCAGTCATGAGTAGATTCAACAACAGTGTTGAGATTTCTGTATGCGATTGAAACAAAATAAAGCACAATGATCAGTATTAAGTTCACATACTTTCTGATCAAATAACACAATGTGTATACTTTGTATTTTGTTAGGTATACATTTACTTGGATGAAAATAATAATCCATGAACTTGAACTAGAAGTTATGTGTCTCTACAAATATGATATAGCAAACACAACTTCAATGAAAGTTTCATTAAAAAACTCAGTTGTAATTCGCAACTCTCGGAAAATCCTTCCTAAACCTTACTTTCATTTATAACAACAATGTGTGATCTGTTTCCTTCCTCAACAACAATTAGAGCAATAGTACTCCCTATAATGCAATACATGTATGCAGGTGAGTAATGATCCCTAACAATAATACAGATCAGCTTGTTTGTTGTATTTTGTTTTGCAATTTTTCCTCAAATAACAAAAACAAATGTCTTACTCCTTTGTTGCATTAACTGTAAGCTGTGCAGAAATTTCTCTATACTATTCCCACTAGTTTACACTTCAACTCTCATTACATTATACATAATATATCAACAGACCACAACTGTGTGTAGTCTTGTCTTACGTAACAGCCTGCCTACAATAATGAGCAACCATACAAAGCCCTACAGAGGAGTAATGAGAAAGTGTTCGAACACACAAACAGAGCCCCATCACACTACTCAAACTAAAATATCCATCCGCCTGTAAGTTTTACATGCACCCATGTGTGGCCCCAACCTTTCCACGCAATATTCATACGCTACTACTAAAAAACAAGTTCGTTAAATCATCGATAATTCAGTCACTTTCAGAACTATAACAACCATTCTAACTATATCATTACTTTCCTCAACATTTCTACACAATTCCTTTTCCCCTTTTTTGGTTAAACAAGGAATACAATGAGTTATAATGTCGATACAGATCACAAAACCATGTGAAAACAAACCACTCTCAATCATTTTCACATACACAAACTGTGTGACACAAACTGTAACGATACAGTGTACAAACTTGTAGGTGAATACCAGTTTAGGAAAGAATGTCTTGAATACTACCCACATTTATGCAATGCCAGTCATCTTACATGTTCTATATCTAACAAAGCTTAGATGGTACAAATCTCAACATACCTTCATAGCTGTAAAAGGTCAAAAAGAAGAAGAAATCTGGGTTCACTCTTGGCGAACTGCCAAACTTCCCGAACACATTCTTTTGCTGGTTAGTCTCTGCACCAGCAGTTTCATTTGTAACAGCAAAACAAAACAAAACAAAGTATATATATATATATATATATATATATATAAAGATCATTTCATGACATCCCATCCCCCCAAAGGTGACGGAATGTCACCATCCAAACAACACACAGGGGCAATGGGAAAATGCCTGTTGTTCAAGTCCGTGTCCGTGAAACTTTTCTAAACCGAATGAGATATCTTATCTTCATGGGTGAAGTTAGGCTAGCATTCCCGCAGTTTACTTCAACAGAAAAGGATTGATCAATCACTTGTACAAAATACACCACAAGTCCTGAGAAGCACTAAGGTTCTATAAATCTAGGCGCTCTGACTTCTTCATCAGGAGAATGAGTTTCGTTACAGGCCTCTTTGCGACTACACCATCCGCAGATTTAACGTCAACAACCCTCACCAAATCGTCTTTCCCTGGATAGAGTTGCACAACTTCAGCCATTTTCCAGGACCCACGTGCTTTGTCTTCACCGATGACAAGTACCACGTCGTGCACTGCGAGGTTTTCGACAGACTGTTGCCACTTGGGTCGCGGGGAGAGTTTGTGGATGCAAGCTAACCAGCGCTGCCAGAAGCCGTCAACCATGGCGTTACAAATTTCTCTCCGCTTCCTGGAGTCGCCTTTGGACTCTTCGCAAGGGACCTCTGGGCAAGGCAAGTCACCTCTTCCGATCAGGAAGTGATTTGGAGTCAGCGGCGGATCGTCTAATGGCGATGATGACATGGCAGTGAGGGGACGACTATTGATGACACCAGATATCTGCGTAAAGACGGTCTCCCACTCCGCAAATGTCAGACGATCAGATGTGACGAGATGCCGCATTCCCTTTTTCACCTCCCTGACCATGCGTTCTACGGCTCCTTGATGATGAGGCCCAGCGGGTGGTCCGAATCTCCACTCAGCGTTGTATTTGCGACAGCGTTGTCTCACTTGGTCGTGGTTCAGTTTCAGGTTCAGCTGATTAATGACATTGTCCGCTCCCCTGAAACATGTACCGTTGTCACTGATAAGCATGGATGGGGCCCCTCTGATGCTGACAAAGCGTTCAAGAGCCTGCAAAAACGCCTGAGTGGATAAGTCTTGTACGCATGTCAGGTGCACGGCCCTAGTCACCGCGCAGGTAAAGACCGCGCAGTAACCCTTTGTGGTAGTGTTCCTGCTCAACTTTACGTTCACTGGTCCGAGGTAATCTACCAATGTTGTCTGGAACGGGGGTGTGCAGGGTTTGACTCTGAAGTCCGGTAAGTCCGACATCTTCTGCTGG
Organism: Diadema antillarum; assembly: GCF_040938485.1. Classification (NCBI taxonomy): domain Eukaryota; kingdom Metazoa; phylum Echinodermata; class Echinoidea; order Diadematoida; family Diadematidae; genus Diadema; species Diadema antillarum. The sequence continues at coordinate 767,217 of NW_027272137.1, read as the reverse complement.
ACTGGCTTTCCTCTGTGTTTCCTGCAGACAACACATTCTTGAACAACATGTTTTGAGATGCTCGTATCTCCAACAATCCAGTACTTCTTCCGAACTTCCGTTGCCGTTCGGAGATGACCCCCATGGAGAGCGTGAATGTGTCTGTCACGTACAATCAGCAGACTGATATGATTCTTCCGAGGGAGAAGGTACGGGTGACGAACATCAAAGGACAGTGGTGCACGATCAATACGCCCCCCAACACGGTACACCTGGTCATCCTCATCATAGAATGGATCCAACTTCAGGATGTTGGGATCACGAAAGTCAATGTCTCTTTGCGCTTCTCGGATCCAGTACAGCTCCGCTTCCTTGATGTGTTTCAAAGAAGGCCACTGAGAGATCTGGTGAGTAAGCTGCTTCAACCATAGCTTCTTGGGAACGTCCTTCATGGAGAGGACTCTGGCTGTAGTCATCAACAATTTTGGCCAGGTGGAGTACTTAGTGGCATCGATCATTGGAGGAGGCCTGGATGCAGTGTTGATTGTGACTGCTAAAGTCTTAGCATTCCTGGCATGAAATTTCTTCTGTTCTGGATCCTTAGCATTTACAGGAATGTTCTCTGGTGTCTTGGGCCAGGATGCAGGAGACAACTTCAGATACTCCGGCCCCTCGATGACTCTCTTCATTTCTGCTGCAGTGCCTCCCCTGGAAACCAGGTCGATGACGTTCTGGTCTGTAGGAACATACGCAATATCCTTGTAGGGGTCAAACTCAGAGGTAATCTCACCAACACGGTAAGCAACGTACGAGCGAAAGGACTTGGACTGTCCCCGGAGCCAGCTGATAGCAGTCATACTATCAGTCCAGATCCTGGAGTACGCAATATTGAAGCGCAGCACATTCTTCAGGGTGACCATCAGTCTCGACAGCAACAGGATTGCTTGTAGTTCTTTCCGTGGAATACTGGACTGCTTGAGTGGAGTGAGGCGGGCTCTTGCTGCAACAAATGACAGCTGCGCTTCAGAGTCTGTGGAATTTGACCATCTCAACCACACGCCGATGCCCATTGCATCCTCTGAGGCATCACTCGCGCCGTGCATGGACACTTCCGGTAGAGGCCGCCTCCCTCTGTACATCTCGGGAATTAAGCACCGTGGGATTTCAATGGTGGCTGCTTCCTGTAGATCGCTGTTGATGGCACTCAGGAGTGAGCACAGTTCAGATCTGTCATTCAAGGGGGTATCCCAATCAACACCCAATTGCCAAAGCTTCTGCAGCAGAATCTTGGGGCGAACGAGAAGTCCAGACAACATACCAAAAACGTCGTAGTATGATGCTGTTTGAGCTAGGATCTTACGTTTAGTTGGTATCGCGTTGTCAGATGTCTTCACTTCCTTAACACTCAAGGTGTCTGTTGCCAGATTCCAGCGAGTACCCAGAACAGTTGCGACACTGGTGTCTTCAGTCTGATCACAGACTTCTTTGACATTCGACTGCCACTTTCTTATGGAGAAGTTTCCCTTTTTCAACGTCTCTGTCAGCTTTGACTTTAGTTCCAGTGCCTCTGCAGGGTTGACGACGGACTCATTGAGGTCATCCATGTAGAACTGCTCTGCAGCCACCCGCTTCAGTCTCTCATCATTAGGTGCGTGCTCATGGATTACGTGTCTCAGAGTGACGATGGCGGCGGTGGGGGAGGGCTTGTCCCCGAAGGTGACTGTTGTGAGTTCGTAGATTTGGATAGGGTGATTTGGGTTTTCCCTAAACACAAATCTGTGGAACCGCGCATCCTCTGGCTGTATTTTGATCGCCTGAAACATTTTGCTGATGTCTGCAATGACGCCGACTTCGTTTTCACGGAATCGTAGCGCAACGTCAATGAGGTTGGAATTGACATTTTCTCCTTTAGCAAGATAGTCGTTGAGTGAATGTCCCTGGTACTTCGCTTTGCCATCATACACTACACGCACTGGAGTGGTTTTTGAGTCCTTGACCACTGCAAAGTGAGGAAGAAACCACATCTTTCTGTTCGCTTCTCGGTCACGCAGCAGTTCTTCGGTAGTCACATGCCGTGAAACTCCTCTGTTGAGTTGCTCTCTCATCTGTTGACAGTAGATCTCCCAGTCTTCAGGCCTTTCAGCAAATTGTTTTTCCAGACACATTTGTCGTTTGACGGCATACTGGAAATTGTCAGGAAGATCATCTGGGGATCTTTTCCAAGGAAGTCCGACCTCATACGAACCATCAGGAAGACGAGTGACACTCTCTTCCATTTTGACTGTTGCACTCTTTTCGTCAAAGTCGGCAGTGCAACGACATCTCCTTGGTTCTAGACCAGCTGTTTCCAATCCAATGTACTCTTCGAGGGACCCTACGGCTGAAACATTTACATAGTTCAGTAACGATGTCGATCCTGCTGATTTCCCCCCTTGGATGAACCATCCAAGCGGGCATTTGACAGCTACTGGTTCGTCCGATCTCTCACCACGGATGTACTCCTCCCAGATCATGAGGTGAGTATTGTCGACGCCAAGGAGGACATCGATCATCTCTGAATGGGCAATATCAACGTTGACATCTCTCAGATAGTCATATTGCTGTAACTGGTCTGGTTGTATGATGGGGGCATCACCGCAAGGTTTATCAATCTCTGTGGTGGTAATCGGGCAAGACCAATTACCCTCTAGGTCCTCGATATGGCAGTCTAGGACTCTTAGCTTCTTGCTGATTTTGCTGCCGCCAACAAGGATCAAATCATGGTCTTGAAATGAGTCATTAGCTGACTTGGGAAAAACACCTTCCCTCAGAAGTGTGGCCTGACTTCCCCCATCCAGTAGTATGCGCACCAGACGTTTCTGGTTACCGTAACGCAGGTAACCCATGACCGTTGGCAGGGTACTCTGAAGGTGCTCGGTGGAGGTCACTGTCGACACCTTTGCTGTGCTGCTGGTCGGGCGACTCTGTGGGTTCCCTTGCTGGCTCTTTGCATTACTTCCGTAAACCACAGGGCAAATCGAGGCAAAATGCTGGTCACTGCCGCAAGTCGGTATACGGCATGGAGCGATGTACTGGCAACGGCTGTGATCATATGGGGACTTGCCAGCAACACAGTTATTATGGCCACATCGAGAACAGAATCCATTCCCCTTCAAGATCTCATGTTTCTCTTCCAGTGTCAAGGTCCGGAACCTGTTGCAGTTCTTGAGGAAATGTGACGTCGTCTTAGCATGAAGAGGGCACTTGAGAGTCGGCACTTTTCTGTCTGTGTGGTGCTGCCCACTGTCCACGGCTGCGTTTGATGATTTGGTCATCCTCTGCGATGACCCAGTATTTTCGGTGTCCGCCGGCGTAGCTTTCTGAATGACGATGTGTTCTCTAAAAAGCCATCTGTTGAGTCCAGACAGTGAATCAGCAGTTTCGTCATCTCTGACGCTCTTGTAGAACCCAACGCGATGTTCCTCTGGTAATTTACGCTTTATGGAACAAAGCATCATCTTGCTGTTCATTTCGCCTGACAGTCCGACTGATTCAGCTTGGGTTTCGAAATTCTGCAGTGTTTGGATAAATCGGCCCATAGCAGGAATGTCGATTTTGCCTCTCCTTTCATACGTCTTGAGGTTCTCCAGGTCCTTCATCAGGCTGTCAACTATACGGTCTCTGTCCCCAAAGTACTCGTCGAGGATCTCCCATGCCCGCTCGACGTTAATGCAGCCTCTGATCATATTCCGTTCCTTTGAGTTCACCATGGCTTCGGTCAGCTGGTAGAAGCATTCAATTTCATTGAGCCCCGCAGCGCAGTGATTGAACAGAGCTTTGAATCTCTCGTAATCTCTGATGTTTCCATTGAAAGTTGGGTATTTCATCCTCGCCATTTTTGGCATACTCCCGGCTCCGGAAGTAGAAGGACGCGACGTGAGGAGTGGTGTTGCAGGAGAGGCATTTGAAGGCGGACTTTGCTGAGGATCAGATGCAGTTGTGGCGGTGTGTTGCCGTGGGGTCATTGGTGTTGAGGGCATAGACGCTCCATGTGTATCTGACGCAGAAGACTGAGAACAGCAGTCAACAGTCCGTCTTGCTTCTACCAATGTCTGAATGAATCTGGATTCACAGTCACTCATCCATTTTTCCTCTGTCTCAAACTCTACATCATCCTCAATAACTTGCATCAGCTCTTCATGTTTCTTTTCAATGCCTTCAAACTGTTCCTCTGCTTTGCTGATATACTTCTGCAGCATGCTGACATCATGTCTGTCATCCTTTATGAGGCTATCTAAAATTGTCAGCGTTCTGGTGAGCTGTCCCTTCAGATTTCGTCGTGACAACCTCAGGCCTTTTGGATTCTCAGCCATGGTAAATTCTGCAGGTCAGCCAGATTGTTGTTGAAGATGTTGTGTGATCGGGAGTGTAACTAATTTCCACGTTGCTGCAATAGACCGAACGCACCGTTGAAACACAGGAGAAGGAAGCGTATTTAAACTTTGATTGTTTCCTGTTTATTTTGTGGTTACTATAACAGTGATGTGCCAGTCATGAGTAGATTCAACAACAGTGTTGAGATTTCTGTATGCGATTGAAACAAAATAAAGCACAATGATCAGTATTAAGTTCACATACTTTCTGATCAAATAACACAATGTGTATACTTTGTATTTTGTTAGGTATACATTTACTTGGATGAAAATAATAATCCATGAACTTGAACTAGAAGTTATGTGTCTCTACAAATATGATATAGCAAACACAACTTCAATGAAAGTTTCATTAAAAAACTCAGTTGTAATTCGCAACTCTCGGAAAATCCTTCCTAAACCTTACTTTCATTTATAACAACAATGTGTGATCTGTTTCCTTCCTCAACAACAATTAGAGCAATAGTACTCCCTATAATGCAATACATGTATGCAGGTGAGTAATGATCCCTAACAATAATACAGATCAGCTTGTTTGTTGTATTTTGTTTTGCAATTTTTCCTCAAATAACAAAAACAAATGTCTTACTCCTTTGTTGCATTAACTGTAAGCTGTGCAGAAATTTCTCTATACTATTCCCACTAGTTTACACTTCAACTCTCATTACATTATACATAATATATCAACAGACCACAACTGTGTGTAGTCTTGTCTTACGTAACAGCCTGCCTACAATAATGAGCAACCATACAAAGCCCTACAGAGGAGTAATGAGAAAGTGTTCGAACACACAAACAGAGCCCCATCACACTACTCAAACTAAAATATCCATCCGCCTGTAAGTTTTACATGCACCCATGTGTGGCCCCAACCTTTCCACGCAATATTCATACGCTACTACTAAAAAACAAGTTCGTTAAATCATCGATAATTCAGTCACTTTCAGAACTATAACAACCATTCTAACTATATCATTACTTTCCTCAACATTTCTACACAATTCCTTTTCCCCTTTTTTGGTTAAACAAGGAATACAATGAGTTATAATGTCGATACAGATCACAAAACCATGTGAAAACAAACCACTCTCAATCATTTTCACATACACAAACTGTGTGACACAAACTGTAACGATACAGTGTACAAACTTGTAGGTGAATACCAGTTTAGGAAAGAATGTCTTGAATACTACCCACATTTATGCAATGCCAGTCATCTTACATGTTCTATATCTAACAAAGCTTAGATGGTACAAATCTCAACATACCTTCATAGCTGTAAAAGGTCAAAAAGAAGAAGAAATCTGGGTTCACTCTTGGCGAACTGCCAAACTTCCCGAACACATTCTTTTGCTGGTTAGTCTCTGCACCAGCAGTTTCATTTGTAACAGCAAAACAAAACAAAACAAAGTATATATATATATATATATATATATATATATATATATAAAGATCATTTCATGACAACGACATCAACAAAAACAATAGAAAATAGCAACTAGACAATATCTGTAGTAAAATAACATAAGAGAACTCATTTCCTTTATGTTCTGAAATAGGAATAAAAAAGAGGATCAGGAGATAACACGCAAATCATTTAGGTCTCGGAAAACACAACAATCAATGTTCAAATATCAACATTATGCACTGGGAAACTCCAAATTCAACAGATCAAACGGGGACCTAGTGGCAGTGATAGATGAAGAGATAGGTAAAGCAAGAAATATTTTGGAGAAGAGCAGAGAAATATCATCAAGGAAGCACTTATTTTAATATTCGCATATGTACGGGTTTTTTTTGTTTTTTTTGTTTTTACCCTCAACGAAAAGATGTGTTTTAGATATATTGGTCCACAGCGAGAGGTTGCCTGCGCTTCAAACTTTGAATAGGTCAAGGAGATTCCAAAGCCAATGAGGCCCAAGTGCGTCTGCTTGGGAGCGAGCTCCGTGAGTATGATTTATATGACTGCATGGGAGCTACAGGAGGGACGTATATCTATTTTTATGCACGATGTGCTGAAAATAATCAGGTGCTGTACCTTGGAATGTCAATTGGTGCATTTTAAACTTAATTCTTGCTTGGATAAGGAGCCAATGTATATACGTTTAGAAAGATGTGGGATTAGGCCTATACGTGGGAGAGTGGAGTGACCTATTACGCTGGAACAAAACTAAACTTAAAAAATAGAGAAACATAAATAATTTTGAAAACAAGAGCAGCAAGGGAGAGACCAATAGATGACAATACCAGATTTATGACTCAGATTACCTCAGCATAAATGAACCTATAGTGCGGCGTGTCTTCAATTATTCTTTCTTTTCATTCCTGACGTCCCTTAATCCCGAAGTTCCTTCGATCCATAGGCTTTTTTCTCCCTCGATTCCTACGCCTCCCCCCATCTCTCTCTCTCTCTAACTTTGTACAATAATTGATATTGATGTGGAATTCTGTGATCTAATTGGTCAATCAGCCAATGAGGCGAGGTCATTGACTCAGTTGAGCTCATCTTGCGCAGACACCAAACATGATAATGGCTCAAACCCGGCCGCGGACATCCAAAATTCATCAAAAATTAATTGCCCAAAACGAAGATCTAAATCTTTGCAGAGTGTCTAGAAATAGTCTGCATATAAAACCGTTGCCCACTGTGCAACTCACATCCTCCTCCTGTTGTCAATTAGTATATTCTTATGATATACTCGTAGTTGGCATTACCGGTGCGTTTATACATATAGGAGCATATTGCAGGCTGAGAGGGAACTCTAGAAAAGGGATATAATTGCACTAGCCTTTGTCCTCAAACATTAATGAAGCATATCTTTACTTTTACTTTTCTCTTTTCTTTATTTCTTTTCTTAGGGTCCGTTTTTTTTTTCTTTCCTTTCTTTTCTCTTTCTAGGCGTGTTATGTTTCTGGAATCAAAATTCCGTCCACTAAATTGAGGAGAGAATCAATATTTTCACACTGCCGGGGATGGGACTAGTGTACATGAGAATCAACATCACTTTTGTCTGCCTTTGTTTAGACCCATTAGGCCCTATGTGACAAGTGAAGTATATAGATGAATGAAGAAAGGTGAATTCATTTCTACAATTTACTAATACTGAGATTAAAGATACTGAAACAAAGACAATTATTGAATTATATAGGCCTATATCTTTTAGTTTAAAAAAAAATCCTAAAAAATATTTCCTGTTAAATATAACGAGTGTAATATTACTTTTTGTTATTTTCTCCGTTCAATGTTAACCTCACCCTTAAAAATCACAAAGCCTATCTGTTTTTGCATTCAACTCTTCATTTCTGCAGCTACCAAAACAAGACTGAATATGAACAATTGCAGATCTTTAAAATTGATACTATATGGTCGAATTATCGAACTGCAATACAAATAACATTAAAAATATACTTGAATGGCAGAAACAATAGGCCAATTAAGCTATGATTCGACATAACAGTAATGTAGCACTCTTGAGTCTGCGTGGATACGAGTATAAGGCCAAGGCCTACTACAGTATGATAAGAATAAGACAGATTTTTTTTTTTTTGATACTGGTATCGTACTGTACTTATTATGTTTTAAGAATCTTTGTACCGTTGCAGACAGATATCGGGCTTGATTAGCATGAATGCTATTTTCTGGTACCTTACTCACTTTTCCTGTATTCATGCACGTGTCTTTTGTTACGTACAAGTTGTAATGTTAGTAGTGTAAACATGTGAATATAGATTGATAAAAGACTTCAACTTCAACCGGTAGGCCTAAGATCTTTACCCTGAGGTGAAATGGTTGAGTACTGGCTCGCTTTCCATGATACTGCAACGTCCAGCAACAGACAATTGATATACATTTAATACAAATGCATTCTACACAACATTGAAAATTGACGTCTTAATTTTGAAGAGCCTTTGCAGGTGTGCGACTGTGTGAAGTCTTGGCGTAGACAGCTGGCTGGACGAGACTATTGAGAACTCATCGTAGAGGGCGCTTAGTACAAATGCATGCGAGGATCATGTCTATTTTCCCTAGAAACGCACACAGCCAGTGTGTACAATCAAATAATTGGATGCCGTTGTTATGCTGGTAAGCGATCAATGATTGTACAATGGAACCAGTCAAGTAGACAAGAAATAACGCGTGTTTTACCTCTATGATCGTATTGAAGGGAAAACTTATACAGAGCGACCATCTTGGGTGAGTTTCTCTCTTTTGGTATAGTTTAATTTCTGCTGAATTTATCGTAAATGTGTTTTTGATCGCCAGTGCATTCCTAGAAAAGTGACGGTATGGACTAATGGTAGCTCGTTTGTTATGTGTGCGTGTGGAGAAGATGGTCTCCTGTGCTGTCCTGTGGGTATTCTCGTGAGCAGCTGGTGCATGGTGTGTGTGTGTGTGGTGTACGACAACGAGCTGGCCCGGTGTTTATGGCGGTGCTACTCCACAGCACTGCTGCAGCTGCAGTGAGATAGCCTTGACTTGGGGAGCTCGCTTCACAATTACGAGTAAAAATAATGCAGCCTCGCACCTGACTCGTTTATTACATTAATCAGCATGAAATTATCACTGAGGAGATGAACTATACTATAGTATTATTCTTTGAGATAATTCCAATGAAGAAATAGAATCTAACTAGGCCTATTGCATAGTGCAATACAGTGCGATAATCTTCAAAACTTGAAGCTGCACTCTACCTGGAAGAAGATTAGGGGAAATTACAGAATACCGGTTTTGCATCATATAAATTAGCATATTGGTGCGTATAAGAGCCGCCGGAGGCGGGGCCGAAGGCCCCGCCTCCGGCGGCTCTCCCTTAGAGATGAATTTCAGCCCGTAGGGCTGAAATTCGTCTTTCCCGTCGTTTGGGGCCCCAAAAAAGCCCGGGAACGGAACGGCCGTCAAAAAGTAGGTTGACCACACAATTTTTATGAAAATTGAGTGGTTTCGGAGGAAAACTGCTCTAAATCAACAGTAGGGGTGCTGGTCCGAGAATGCGGATCGTCCGCACAAACGAGGGTATCTTCGTAAACGCGGACAAATCGCGTCCGCGAAAATCGGGATCGGTAGCTTTTTCGCGGACGATCTTTTTCCTCGGGGCTTTGCGGGCTTAGGGGTACCGAACCGCACGTTCTAGATGCGATAAACGGATTCCTCGTGTACAAATACCCCTAGTTCACCGTCTACTTTCGTGGGTTGTCCGTCTTCCCGTGGATTTATCGCGCGAAATGTGAAAGTCGCTGTGCTGTCAATGGCAATACATGTACACGCATCATGGAGCAATTTAACACACCTACGAAGTCACCAATGCACTTTGCAGTGGAATTACGGCAAATTTGAACGGTATGAATATTTCTTATGAATAAAATATTAATTCTAATTATTGTTAATTAATATTCCGATTTCCGATTGTCTGGTTTGGCGACTGTACATGTATGCCGGTACCTACAAATCCCGTTGTGAACACATCGTTGTGTTGAAAACTACTTGCTAGTAATGTGTTGTATGTCCGACTGCACGTGCGCAGCTACCGACGCTAGTTTCCCCATGTATAATGTATGCATGCACATGGGCATTTAAATGATCAAAAACAAAACGGCAAGTGCTTTAATATTCAAGGAACGGTTGAATAACTAACAACAAAACTCTATAAACAAAACAAAACAAAAACAAACGAAAAAAAATAATTGTGAAACAGTGGAAACGAAATTATCAAAGATACTTCTTTCGATCGCATCTAAATGATATTCCCATTTTTAAAATCCTTATGATCAAATGATTTATAAAATAAACTTGAAAATGGCTCCCGTAAGCGAGTACTGCATCAATTTTAAAGACTAGTCGCACTACAGTTATAGAGTATGCAGTGCTGATAGTTTAACCAAACTGTGTTTGATTTTATGGTTCATTGTATCTGTGAGGGTGAGCTCTCACCTGTAGGTCCGGCGGTAGCACGCCCGTCATCGTGGAGTCAAGTGAGGGGAGAGGCCAGTGCTATGGTAAGAAAAGTTAACCAGAACTTCTCACATGATGGCCCACACGCATGCTTCATTAATTGGTCGGTGAATGATGATATCACATTTGTTTTATTGGTTATTGCATCATAAGCGCATCATAAGCAGAAACAAATTACATGCGTACTTCTTTAGAAGTGTTACACGTGTGCCACATCAATTCTGTTTGAATCTAGATGCAAGTATACTAACCAAACTACATCTGTTAATTTCATAAAGATGACCTCCAAGAACTGATGGATGTTCACATTCACGAAATGAAGGAGTTGCGTAATGAAGGCCAAAACGAACAAGGTAAGCAACGTTACACATAAAAGTAACATTGATATATTGCTACCAATCTGATTCAGTATTAATATCACACTGCATATTTGTATTTCTTTCTGTGAAACTGGAACATTTCTTAACAGTTTTTGATATATTTTCTTTCCTTGTCTTATGGCACAGATCCCAACAGCACAATCGAAGTTGAGCAAGGTAAGATCGTACGATGTGTAGGATAATGGCAGCCCTGAAATAGGCTCTCCACTCTTCCCTGAATCATTATTAATGCTCAACAATGATTCTGCATGTTGCGTTGGCAAGAGGAGCTGATATGGTGCACTTGAGTTACCACGAACGACATATTGTTACAACGTCGAAGCACATGCAAAGATTAAGATCTAAAAATAAACGTCATTGAGTCGCTCAAAAGTAAAACGTTTATAGCTAAATTTTCGATTGAACGAAGTAATTTCCGGGCGACATTGAAAAAGAAAAATGAACGAAATTTATTCTATAAGGCCCTATAACGAAATGCGGGACGCTTACGATATACAGTATGACTTCAGCATAAGAAAAATTTAGCGAGCGTCTCTTTGTTGAAGAACGCATCACATTTTTGTGGGTTTAAATAGAAATCGCTCTGCGTTTCAGGGAACTTGCATTAGGCCATATTATAAGATAATCCGAAATGAAATAACGATCGTTTTTTCCGAAGGTTCGTAATTCCAAAACACACAAATTCTGTTTGCAGTGTACCTAGATGTTCGTTGCAAATCCGAAATAAACTACTGTCCGTCATTGCGACATAGTTTGTATGGCATATGACGTTACTGCGAAGATTCATTTTTCCTTGCGTTCAGTAATCCGAAAATGAAATAAGGTTCGCTATTACGAATGTTCCTTAACCTAAAAATGTTTGGAATCTTTGTGTTTCAAGGTTCGTTAATCGGAAATGAAAATCGTTTGTTAATCCGAAAATGAAGAGGTGATTATAGGACTGCTAACAAAAACATACATAATTGTTTTTAGATCAACAAGTCTTCAGATAATGAACCGTTTTCATTTAAGGATGAACGATCTTTTTTATGAACAATGAACCTTATTTCCATTTTATGATAAACGAAATGAAATAACTAACATTTTCTCATTGACGGATGAACAAACCTTCGGAAAAAACGAATGATACCGGTACTTCATTTCGGATTAATGGACTTTCAGCATAGCAAACCTTAAAATTTCCTTTTCATATAAAAAGAACCTTTCATTGAAGATGAACAAACCTTCGGAAAAATCGAATGATACTTCATTTCGGATTAATGGACTTTCAGAATAACAAACCATAAATTTCCTTTTCATTTAAAAAAGAACCTTTTGAACAACTGTTACGAACCTTGGGAATAGCGAGCCGTAAAACCGACGACCCGTCGAAACGGCAAACCTTTTATAGTACAACGGACATTAGGAACAACGAACCTTTAGAATAGTACTCGAATCCTCAACTACTTTGATGTGATTTCAAACTATAAGCATGAAGTACAAACAACTTTCTCTATTAAATGTACAATATCGATGAAATTAAAGTGATAGCATTGCATTTAACATTGCTTTTTAGCGTATTATGAGTAGTCGATAATCACATATTTGAGTGTTGTTTTTTTTTTGTGTTGTACACAAAATTTTGATACAACGAAACAAAACTGCCGATCCCAAAGACTTTGTTCTAACGTCAGTACACTGTACTTCGGCAAGATACCTTTTAGTGTGCAGATGTGTTTATTTCATGTATAATTCTGCCCACTACACTCTAAACTGCCGAGTTACTTTTGTTGTACACATTAATTATAGTATTAATTTGTTCTTCTCTTTGATTTAGGGAATGATCTTGGTGGACAGAACACGACAGCAGTTCTAGAAATTGATGTTGAAGGGCACATGTTCATGCAAGTTGGGCTACTCTCAATTCATGTTCGCATGTTCGGCTTGCTCCTCACGAATGTCGGCTTTCCCGGCGGCTCTCAGTACCAGTGTCACGGCGTCATGAAGCATAGCTTGCACTTGTTGTCATGCAATTAACATCCAGAATTACTGCTCAATGACTTTCCTTCAGCTTGTTCTTGATGGGAATGATGCTGTAACCTTAACTTCTCATGAATTAATTCTGTAGAAAAAGAAAATGACATTTTTATTTCGAAACGGGGAAAACTTGTGTGATATCAAAGTAAGATCATAAAGTGTACGCATAATGTTAAAATATTGTGTACTTGACCAACGGTGTTGTTTATAATGTTAAGGGATTCCTTCCTGATATGTTGCTGTGTATGAACAGCTATGTGCTTAGCATCTGCCCATTCTGTTTGTAACTGAAAAAAAGTCACCAAACTATCTTTTTCCGAGGACAAAAGATAAAAAGTCTTGACATCAGCTCCTATAATAAAGTCATACTTTTGTTTGTGCCCTCCTCGGCAACTCCAAGGCCAAGCTCTGTCTAAGCCAAACCGTTTGGTAACTGTTTATAAAGTGCAATTTCACGTTCAATACTCTAAAATCTTTTACAATTTACTAAGTTTATTATTATGTCTGTTATACTTAAATTGTCACTGATCTATTTGTTTCTCTCTTTTTTTTTTTTGCTTTCCAGTACGTTATCTTACTGCTGAATGTTTCATTATTCTAGGCGTACAATGTAATTAGGCTTTTAGTCTCTTTTTTTGTATTATATTTCTAGTCTATAGCATTATTGTCAGCACAGAAAGGATACATGCATGTATAGTGTACTGTGATACCTGTGCCTATTTTTGTTTAAAAGCTGATTTTTTTTTTGTCTATAGAATTGGCAATAAAATGTGAAGATTTGTGTGTGTGTGCGTTTGTGATTAATTGGTACCGGTACCTGATTTCTTGGCGCTTGTTTTGTTTGTTTGTTTGTTCTTGATGTATGATAACAATTTCCTGGCATTTGGGTATCTCAAACACCCCCAGTTACACATGCATACCCACACAAGACTTCTAATACATGCAGGTTTCGTCAGCGCTATGAGGAAACATTGAATGGAAAATACTAAATGTGTGTCGTTTTCAATTAATAATTGTAGTAATTAAATGATAGACGTAAACTGACGTGAAACTCATCTGCCTTTCACATACAAGTCAACATGCTACAATAGGCCGCTTGCAAGAATTATTCACAATTTACAGTATATCCTGAAACGTCCATGAATCCAAGCTCATCTAGATCTAGAGATCTTCTAAATTTTACATAGATCTACAATTGTAGGTACAATGTTATGCTTGTAGCTGTATAAACATCACAATGATAGTAGGACATCGATACTCACATTAGGTTGAAGAGCATTTCACTAATATAGTAATAACACTCGATCCATATTGGTCCTAGAAACGCAAAATTTGCTCGACTTGTTGATGTCGCAATGCGCAGCATGCAGCCGTACAACGAAGGTACGTTTGTACAGTGTATTATTGAGATAGCCCTATATCATACATGTATAGTGTATTACATGTATGTCAGCTTCAACTTACAACAAAACATATGCATGGGCACACAGGAAACGGTGAAAGCAGTGATCTCTGTTTATTGCACATCGTCCTTATTTACGAGGGTCAAAGCAAGAAGCAGTCAACAGTCGCGCTTTTGCGTCCTTACTTTTGGGGACAATCATAGCTTTCTAAGCTTATATCGGTTTTTAAGGACGCGTCCTCATTTATCGGGACGCCGTTCGCCGAGAAGTCGGCAGCTTGCGACGTCGTCACCGTATACGAAGACGACCCTCATATACAAATACGATCCTCATTCTCGGACCAGCACCCCTACTGATCAAGATATCTCGAGTAAATCGTCGATAAAGAAAATTGAGCCGATTTTGACGGAACTATTTTAAACGTGATGACGTCATCACAGCTGGCAGCTCTTCTTCCTTTTGCTCTTTTCGACACAAGTCATTCACGATCAATCACACTACACACTAGTTTGGCAAGACAGCGCGTATACGCGTATTGTCAAGAGACATGTGCGCACTCAACTGCTATACGTATTGTACACTGTACTAGTAAACATGCGCGCGTTCTGCAGACTCAATACGCGCTATCACTGCACACGTACGCATCATAAGCTGTTGTGTGTAGGTACTGTTGTACGACTGCATAGAGTCAACATGGTGGGCTGTCAAGAGCACCCACACAGTGCGTAAGCTCTACTGTAAGCTAGCACCAGCAATTAGATAAGTGATTGTTTTCTAGTCTCACTTTAATTGCTATCGATTTCTAGTATACGGACTATCCTCAACTCCTAAAAACGTGAGTATTCATCGTAAATTCGGGTAAATTTTAACGGCTAGTCTAGACTAGCATCGTCAGGATCTAGAACTACATTATTCGGGGGACACCCCCGAAACCCCCGAGAACAACGTAAGATACGACACTTCTCATCGCACAGAGCAAAGAAAACACACGTAAACAAATGCAATCGTCGACAGCCGAATCACGGACCGTATCGCAGATCGGATTAATATTTCAGATGGTTGCTATCGGCAAGCGTAATTACGCTCTTTTCAGAGCGATTTGCGCTCTCCGTGATTGGCTGCCGGTATTCTGTAATTTACCCGAAGATTACTCAATAAGTGATGGAGTCGTGGACGTGGAGAGCCCACAATTCGCATGTTGTTACACTACAGTTTATCTAACCCCCGGCGCGGGGCACTGTACACAGTATTGGGGTTGCTGCTGCGGTTACAGATACAGGTTATCTAACGTCAACGAAGTTACGACTAATACGACTAGAAACCTAAGTGGGTCTAATCCCTAGGCCTAACTATTGTTAAACCAGCTTGTAAACGTATGTTACGAACTTACACAATGTACTTGATCGTGTTGATGCCCAGTGATGAATGATGGGTGATGGTCTGCATGCGGATGCTGTGTCTCTCATCTAACGTTAACTGGGTCTAGTCTATATGTAGAGTAAGAACCCCAATTTTCGGCCGGCCTCCAAAATCCGGACATTTACCACTTATCACAAGGCAGCAAAGTCTACTGTCACAACACATGCATATCACATCGTTTCACATACTAGCACACTCGTTCACCACAGGAAAAGTGCCTGAGTCACCTCAAAAAATCCATATAAAATCCCAAATTTTGCCGTAAAAAACGCAGAATCGCCGCAACTTTTCCGAAGCACGCGCAAATTAGGTCCTGAGTAAAGAATCGGGGACGCTGAAAAAGTGCTAAAAATCGAAAATTACGCCATTCTGTTGCGAGATTTTTCGCTTATCGCAAGCTCAGAGTGTGATGGTATCCTCAAAAACACAAAAGAAAAACAAAATCTCCATACGTGCCGATGCAGTAAATAAATGTACAATGTACAGGGGCTGAATGCAAGAGCAGAGTCCCCAAAATTCGGACACGAACGGGCGCCGCAACGTCCCCGATGCAACCTTGCGCCAACAAGGTATGGCGCATGCGGATTTTTCAGCGGCCTCATATGCATATTGACATTGCGTGCGTGTCCGAATTTTGAATTTTGGAGAGGCTGTCCGAATTTTGGGGAATTGACAAGGTGATAATATTTGGGGATTCTGTGAAATTTTGTGATCTGTTTAATAAAATCAATATTGGGATAAAGTAGGTTGATATATTTAACATACATTATTATCTATCGATATAATTTTGTAGAGTATTATTTGAGTTGAACAAATGTAGCAAAAAAGCTAAGTGTCCGAAAATTAGGGCTTTTACTCTACACAGAGTCACAGCCCATGCATATCCCAGTCACTGTAAAAATGCGACAGGGCTGTACCAGGAATCAGGATGGTGCACGGCAACAAAGCGAACACAAAGCGAACATGCCGATCGCATTGAGTTTTGATACTTGACATCATTTTTGTCATAAGACAATCTTCATTAATAAGACTTTATGTCTATGTTATCGATACACAACTTACAACTTACTGAATATGAAGATTATATGCAGCGTGTGCGATGGTATCTTGGAGTTCAAAATGGCCGTCAGTGAAAAACGATGTACCGTCTTTGATTCCATGAACATCTTGATCATTTAAAGCCATTAACAGTGATGTAAAGAGCCTATCTGTGTATCATGAAAAGGTCTTTGAAAGTAGGAATGACAGGTCTACATTGTGCATTATGTGGGCAAAGTGGAATTTGACTTCTTTTTTTTTTTAGTGCATTGTTGTAAGGGATACTTGCTGTGAGTAGTCATAGGCTGCTAAAAAGTCTTACAATGCCTGAACTTTTGATTTTTTTTTTCTTTTAACTCTTGTGTAGTGTGAAAGGTTGGACACTATAGCTGGTGGAGTCTGATCCATCACCCTCATCCAGCACTCATTTCAACTCGGCCTTCGACAAGATGGTGAAGGGATTCCTGCGGAGTCCTGATGGTCTCTTCCAGTTGTCTCCGAGCGTCACGCTGGTTGGAAGAGAGAACTGTGATTTCAATATCCTTGTAAGTGACTTTCATGGCAGTTTCGTTCTTGATTATATGAATACATTAATTTCAACTGTGATGTTATTCTAATATATTGGATTGAATCTGATCACAAAGACAGAAGTGTTGAATGTAAATACATGTATTCATTTCCTTAACTCTATATTTTGTTTGAGAAATTTTCCCTTTTCAGACATTGACTTTTTAATTATTATTTTTTCTCTCCAAAACTACAGCTCCCATCAGTAGAATTGCAGCATGCAGTGATAGAGTACAGTGATGCAGAAAACTGCTTCGTCATTCAGGACCTGAACACAGCACACGGGACATACGTCAACGACTGCCGTGTTCAGAATGCAGCCGTGCGGTTGGCTCCAGGAGATGTTATCAGATTTGGTTACTCAGGGTTGCCTCATGAATTGGAGGTGGAGGATGCTCAGGTGAGGTGAAACAGAGTGTGGTAGACATTGTTTACTTGAATCTCATGTTGAAGTTGCCACTGTTTAATGATATCAGAAACCATTTCTGTAGGATATTGTGACATTATCAGCAGTGAAGTCAGCTCTTGACGTAACATGCAGAGGCCCTTTTCCCTTTGTCTTTGTCTTTTGCTACCATGTAAGTGGATGAAGTATCTTTTCTCTTTTCAGTGTTAGCAGCAAAACCATTAGAGTCTCATACCCTGGTAGGTAGGTGATTCTGTACACCATATTGTGAAAGTATTGTCTTATCAGTGCTTGCCTCAGAGATAGTTGTATTTTTTAAGCAATCAAATTCATGCAGAGTACTGCAAAAGAGATGACATTCACTGCAATTAGTAATCTGCGAGAATAACAAATATGCAAGGTAATTGTAAATATTAGCAGGCATAGGGAGTATTTGAATAAATCGTGAGTGAGGCTCTTTGAATACTGGTTTGTTCATACAATGTACAACTACTAAGAGCATTTGAAGCATTGATACTGACAAGAACAATAAAGAATGACAAAACAATATCATGGTTGATATCCAATAAATTGTAATGTCTAAACTTTGCTGTGAATAATTTTGTTTTACAACCTAGGTCTCCTACCCACCCGTTCCTGGCCGGACTACATCTGGCTCCGGCATGAAAGTTGTCCAGGAGAGCATCCCAGTCTCGGATGGCTCCCAGCATCAGCTGCCATACCTGGCTACCATCGCTGGTGGTGATGCAGCTTACAATCAGACCCAACAGTCACTCCTCCCATCCCTCAGTGGTAGCCCTGGTGCTCCCACTGCCTGGGGTACCCAACAGGGCCCTGGAGGAGGTCTGCCTTCAGGGGCAGGGGTGGTACCCAGACCCCCCAGGGCCAGACCAACAAGTGCTGGAGCCAGGAGAGGTAGTGGGAGTGGTCCTGGTACTGGAGGCACAGTGCATATCTCAAGTCAAAGTCCTACCAATAGTCCCCTGCCACCAAGAAGAGGTAAAGGTCCTTGCTTCCTTCTTCCAAATTTTATGAAGATGTTATGTGTAGTTGAGATATAAAGTTAATTTGTTATATTTAAATCATCTTTTGGAAACCCCCTCCACAGTTTATTTGCAAGATGTGATGTATGTAATGTAATTTGTTATTTATCTGTTGTCAATATGTGTTTATGAATGTGTGACAAAACCAAATTTCCATGCCATGCTTTTATACATAATTTGGACAATAAAGAAATGAAATGAAATGAAATCTTCAAAATCAAGCAGATGTGTTCAACCAAAGGTGATCTGAAGGAAACTTTAAGTGCTTTGTAAATGTCCACACACATTAATTCAGTAACTGAAAATAACACCATGATATGGATGAATTGCTTTATTTGTTAAATCAGAAACTATTTATAGTGATTAGCCTACATCAAATCAACCCCAAATACCTGTTCCAACTCTTTTAGCTATTTTCAGATTTGCGTATCAATTCCCAGTTTCTTGATAATTGTGTTGTAAGGGCATCTTAATTTTGTCTGATTGGTCATTTGTTTCTTTGTTTACACAGCGGTGACAGGAGGTTGGGTGGGAAGCGGTAATCAGCGTGGCATGGTGTCATCACAGCAAGTTGCTGGAAGCCCCAACACCAGAGCGTCGCCTGTTTCAGAAGTCATGGCAACACATGAAAAGGTGATAACCCTCAACCTCTCCAACCCTCATCAAAACTTTTGGATGTCATCACAATGTGAACTGAAATATGAACTGCACGATAAGAATTCTTGCTAAACTTTATACCTCCCTTATCTGCGGTACCGTTCCATACTTGTAATCGATGTAAAGAAAGATAAGTTAAGTTCTTCTGGTGTACATACCTTTACATGTGAAAGATATGTTTTCAGTCTGATTCAGGGAAACTGAAGATTTAAGATGCTGTACTTCAGTACAACATTTGGTCTGTGGTGAAGACCAGAGTGGTGCAATATAATGTGATATTGGATATGATGTGACAATATAATTTGTATTCTGCTTCCAATGTGTGCCTATGTGTAGGACCAAAAACTTCTCCGCATGGGGGATGAGATCAACCGGCTGGCAGTCTTTGAGGCTGAGTCTCAGCGGAAGGATGGTGTGATCGGTCAGCTGCGGACAGACGTTGAGTCGCTGAGCGTACAGCTGCACCAAGCCCAGCAGCAGGCCTCACTGGCCACTCCGGCCACACTGACCAGGATGAAGGACCTCGAGAAGGAAGTCAATGTCAAGCAGATGGAGGTCAATGCCCTCAAGGAAAAGGTCAGTCGAGTTCCACAGAGGTCACTATCTCTGAACACTACATTCTAAATTCCATAAAATATATCCTTGTTATTGGAGAATAGAATTGAGTGCCTGGAGATCATCCATGTTGAGACTTGTGATCAAAAAGATGCCTTCCTCTGCAGGGGGGCTGTTTAGTGGAAAATGCATTGTGATTCTATGTCTGTGAATTAATGAGAGAGTTTGACAGATTCATCATGTTGTCATACATGTAGGCCATCTACATTGTCATGAAGGGTGGGTGGAAGCAGCATTATGAATGAATGGTGGTCTTATATACTATAATTCCAGTCATTAGTCCACCACCATGTGGGTGTAAGAGGAGGAAAGAAGCATAAATATGTCAGTCCCTGAAACCATCAAATATAATCATATGACTCTCTGGCTTTCTCTGTCAACTATCATTTGGAACTAACAGAATGAATCATAACTATCACTTGCCATTTGCCAGAAAAGGCTCTTCTATAGCCTAAGCTATGTTACATCAGGACAGTCAAGCCTTGATTTACTTTTACCCCTAACTGAGTAATTTTACCCCAATCCTTGCGTTAGATGTCTAAGATGAGGACAGAGAGCTCGGATCCCATGGAGAACGTGGCCCACCTGCGATCCCTGCTCCACCAGCGGGAGAGGGAGCTAGTCTCCCTACGACAGGAGCTGGAGAAACTGAAGAAGGAGAAGGGTACCACGTCGGCTCTGATGACCAAACTTCAGCGGGACTTGACCACCCGGGAGGGAACGGTCAGTCGGCTGAAGGGCGAGGTGGAGCTGATGAAGAAAGAGCTGCGAGAGAAAGAGGTGGCTCTCTCGGCTCTCGCTGCCAAGTTCTCACGGATGCGGGAGACGAAGAAACACGAGGAGGAGCTGGCAGCTCGGAGCAAGGAGGTGGTGACTCTCAAACATGTGAGTTCCAGCCCAAACTTCTTTCTTATCTTTCACGCAGCTAATAAGTATGTTTTTGTTTTTCCATAGTCTAATACAGGTTTCTGATAAGTCAAGCACCCTCAAATGTGCTTCTTGTTTCTTTCAAAATTTAAAGGTTTAATGTCTGTGCTACTGTAATCACAAGATACTATACAGGAATTCATAAAGAGCCTTAGCTACTTTTATCAACTTGTATCCATTTGAATATTTCCTTGTCTCTCTACAAGTACGTTCTAAATGTCTCATATCATATATTATACATCATTATAAATCTCTTCACATATCATAACATAATTGATTTCTTTTTACATTCACTTGATCATTCCATCATATCCCTTGTTTCCTATTTCTATCTCTTCTAAAACTTTGCCTACTAACACATACTACCAGTCTCAACTTGAGACTGCTCTGGCCAGTTATCAGAAAACTCTGTTCGCCAGAGATACTGAATACTTCAGCCTCAAGTCTGTAAGTGCCAATGCATGGCTATAGGGTGTTCAGTAATAGACACTGTAGCAGCTTGAGTGCATGGTAGCTATCTCCTGTACCCTTATACACTTCATATCACTGCATGCCGTACTTTGTGTTTGTAATCATATCGTAGAAAGCATAGAGAAAGTTTCCTATCAAAGTCGGACTCCCCTTCCCAATCCCTTTGATTACTTTGTCATATGTATCATATTCATTGTCAGAAAGATCACCACAATCTGTTTCTCTGGTGTGCAGTAAATACTGCAGTTTTCTGTTTTTGCTAGAGATAAAGTGAAGACACATTGTACACAAAGGAGATGTGCCATTACACTGTTCACTCAGAGATATGGCAAACATTCCAGAACGAAAGAATATATAGAGATGTCAAAGCTTGTCTGTAGTTCCTTTCTCTTTAACATCAAAAGGGGGAAGAAATAGAATTTCCGAACTATATCCGTGAATATGAACAAGTCCTATATTATTCACATTGTATTCTTTTATCATTTACATTTCAGTCTATATGCCTGTCTGATTTTCTATCTATCTATCTATCTATCTATCTATCTATCTATCTATCTATCTATCTATATCTATCTGTCTGTCTATCTATTTATCCATCTATCTATCTATCTATCTATTTATATATCTGTCTGTCTATCTATTTATCCATCTATCTATCTATCCGTCTGTCTGTCTATCTATTTATCCATCTATCTATCTATCCGTCTTTGTATTTATCTTGTTGAGGTACAAGGGTATCTGTGCTATATTTTTGTGGGGGGGGGGGGGGACTGGGTAAGAATGAGTAGGCATGTGTTCATGGTAGTCATGATAGGACAATTGATGAAGGTATTTGCCTTTTGTCCTGACTAGATTTCACAAGCTGGTCACTATTTAGATAAGACTCTTAGTAGCTCAGCAAACATTGACTCTCTCCACTACTCAGACAATGAATCCACCTTTTCACAACAGTAGAAAAACATTTAACAGACTCTGCACACAGCATTCCACAATGACTAAATGGTAGAGAACGCTCTTATCGGACCAACCTTTTTATCAGACAAAAAATAGTAGTGTCACTAAACTTGATGAGAACCACTCATAAATTAATCAGTATCAAAGTCAACGGGATATACTTTCACCTGCATCGCTGCCATAGTGCCTGATTGTTAGTAGATACAGTGGATTCCTGTTATGATGAATTCCTCAGGACCGTTAGTTTTCTTTCATTATATCAAAATTTCATTACAACCAAACGAATAAACAACAATAACAGAAACATAGAGCGAATGATTTTGCACCCTGAATTTTCACTTGGTTGTAACCAGAATTTCATTATATTCATGTTTGTTTTAATGGGAGCGCACTGTACATTACAAATTGATGACAACAGAGAATATGATGAACAGACATGGAATCACAAGTAGATTAGTTTTTAGGTGACTTGATGTTGGTGTAATTACCTTTGTCAAATCTTATCTGTGTACCTTTTTTTTTTTGTACCATCTTTACAGTTTTGCACCCATACAAATATGTTTGTGTTATACCCTTTCTTAAAGATGATATTCTCATCTGTTCAAATTGTTTTGGTACACAAATCTAGTCAGTGCATCCTAGCTGTGTATCCTTAGTGTAGTTCTCCGGTACTTACCGAAATGTATACTGAAGACTTTGCTGAGTACAAATTTCATGTTGTTTTGAACTGTGCATGCATACAACACCATCAACAACAGCAGAATGTGGTACAAAGTCATGAATAGGAGCACTACACAGTATTTCTGCACTTTCTTTGTTGGCAGTTTATCATTTTTTTTTCTGGGTGGCAGTCTCTTGCACAATTTATGTTACAGTATTGTTTCTTTACACTGTCATTGATGTATTCCCTGTAATATATTGCATATAATAGAGTTTAGGGACATACTGAAAAGGACAGGTGTTGGAAACTGCAGATTAATGTGCTGAAAGAGTGACCAGTGTGTAGGTCTAGTAAGAACCAACAGTGTTGCTTAATACAGTAGACCTCGCCTAAGTCGACATCGCATAAGTCGACAACTCGCTCAAGTCGACACAATAAAAAAGTCCCGATTTTTGCCTTTGTTATTCCTTGAAAATTTCCTCGTCTTAGTCGACATTTGTAAGTCGACAACTCACGTAAGTCGACCTGATTTGCAGTGCCAACTGAGCTGAAATACGTGTTAATTCCCTCGTCTAAGTCGACATAATTTTTCGCTCAAAATCTTATCGCCATTCTCTGAAAAAGAATTGTTTTCCCGCTCCGATTCGCAGCATTTCTACTCGGTAATTCGCTATAGTGTACGGCGCGGTAGCGTTCGCGCCATGCGTCCATTGTCTTTTATGCCAGAATAGAAAGGGCATACACTCATTTACACTGGAGTATTACATGTAGTACCCAAGGCATTTCACTTTACTCTTTTTCTCCCTCTCGTTTTTCTCAAAACGCAAAAAAATTTTACACTTAACTATGTCCCAGTAGTTATTCATTATCCAAACATGAAACGTTTTTGTAAATCCGAATATTCTGACGTTAATTATTCCGAAGCGGTATTAAAACCTGGGCCCTTTCTAGAAAATTTATTACAATGCAACTAATAATGCAACTCAAAAAAAATCAAATACAGGAGTATCAAAATTAATTACACGCAACTTTTGTATTTAAACGCAAGTGTGTTGCTGAAAAGACTTGCGTCTGATAATCATATGAAACTAGAAAATAATTGGACGAACCTGAAACTCAATTGCGTTTAAACGCAACTCTAAAAATCAAATGCAAGTCCATCAAATCACACGCAACAATGTATTCAAACGCAAGAGCGTTGCAGAGAAGACTAGCGGTTTTGTACGAAACTAGAAACTGCGTTTAAAAACATCTCAAAACATCTACGGAAGTGCGTTATTATTGAAAAGACCTGCATTACTTTTTTATTTCGTAAGCAAAATTAGAAATTAAACGCAACTCTGAAAATCCAATGCAAGTCCATCAAATCACACGGAAAGCTGAAAGACGTGCGTTTGATAATTATACGAAACTAGAAAATTGTAGGGAACTTTTTTTGAACTCAATTGCGTTTAAACGCAACTCTAAAAATCAAATGCAAGTCCATCAAATCACACGAAACGCCGCTGTATTTAAACGCAAGAGCGGTGCAGAGAAGACTTGCGGTTTTTGTACGGAACTATAGAAACTGCGTTTAAACGCATCTCTAAACATCTACGGAGTTGTGTTATTGTTTAAAAGACTTGCATTATTTTAATTTCGTAAGCAAAATAAGAAATCAAATGCAACTCTGAAAATCAAATGCAAGTCCATCAAATCACACGGAACGCTGAAAAGACTTGCGTTTGATAATCATACGAAACTAGAAAATTGTAGGAAACTTAAACTCAACTGCGTTAAACACAACTCTAAAAATCGAATGCAAGTCCATCAAATCACACGGAACGCTGAAAAGACTTGCGTTTGATATTCATACGAAACTAGGAAATTGTAGGGAACGTTTTTTTCTAACTCAATTGCGTTTAAACGCAACTCAAAAAATCAAATGCAAGTCCATCAAATCACAAGTAACGCTGTATTTAAACGCAAGAGCGTTGCAGAAAAGACTTGCGGTTTTGTACGAAACTATACGAAACTGCGTTTAAACGCATCTCTATAAACATCTGCGGAAGTGTGTTATTGTTTAAAAGACTTGAATTATTTCTCATTTCGTGAGCAAAATTAAAAATTAAACGCAATTCTGAAAATCTAATGCAAGTCCATCAAATCACACAGAACGCTGAAAAGACTTGCGTTTGATAATCGTACGAAACTAGAAATTAATTGTATGAAATTTAAACTCAATTGCGTTTAAACGCAACTCTAAAAATCAAATGCAAGTCCGTCAAATCACAAGCAACGCTGCGATGTATTTAAAAAGCAAGAGCGTTGCAGAAAAGACTTGCGATTTTTGTCCGAAACTAGAAACTGCGTTTAAACGCATACAAATTTACGGAAGTGCGTTATGGTTGAAAAGGCTCGCATTATTTTTTTTATTTCGTAACAGAACTTTCGCCGTGACCGAACTTAGTCTGCACTTGCAGGGGAAAGACATCGCAACATTCACACGTTTCAAACTGCCGAAACGCATGCTGCTTCACAAAATGTCAATGAAAAAATGACAACGAATTATTGTTAAAGTTCGCTATGCCGAAGGTTTAAATCTCAGTTCAAAGTTAAATTAGTCCGACAATGGAAAGAGGTTTGTTTTTACGAAGGTTATAGTAGTCCGAAAGATATCGTTTTCAAGCAAACTTTTCTTCTTCTTTTTATTTCAGACGGGCCCGCGTTTTACAGAGCGGTAATGTTGCGAATCGGAGCGCGAGAACAATTCGTTTTCAGAGTATGGCAATACAAATTTAAACAGAACAAATATGGCGACTTAGGGAAGGAAAATCACACATTTTTCAACTCAGTCGGCACTGAAAAATTATCTCGACAGAATCATGCGAAATCACACGCATATCTTCGCAGCAACGCACTTGGTTTCCGATCCCGCTCTCACAAAATCTCTCTAGAGATTTGGAAATTGTGCGTTGTCGTTACTAACCCGCGCGAGATTTATGCATGAACTAAAACATTATTGTTGCTGATGTCAGTAGGCATGTTTTGGCGGCAAAAGGAGTAAGATTTGGGTAGCGATCCGCATCGTGATCCAAATCTTAATCTGTACAGGGGAAATTAGTTTTCATTTATAAGTCGACAAAATATCGACTTACGCGCAAGTCGACATTCGCGTAAGTCGACGTGTTTTGCTCAGTCCCGATTGTGTCGACTTACGCGAGGTTGACTGTATGTATGACAGGACACATTGATACGCTGTATAATATGCACCTTTGATTTATTTGATGTACATAGCATAGTATGTCTAGTGGTGAGTCACTGTCAAAGGCCTTATGTGTCTGTTTGTTTGTTTGAAAGTATATGTTTACTGTGTTAATTGTGTAGCTCAATATTATTATCAAACATTTTTTAATTAAGTATTACACTGATCTGGGAAAACACTTAAACATGTATGTTAAGTTTCTGATACATGTACATGTACATTCGCATTATATTTGAACATCACTTTCATAATGCAAGATTTGCAATGAAGATCTTTAATATAAGTTTTGTCAAGGTTATCCACTTGCTTACCATTAAAACTTGTTTCATGAGATGTGATATATGATTTGAGTGTGCAATGTTTGATTCTCTGTGCAGAAATTGAAAGGAGCTGAGAGTAAGATTGAGACCCTTACTCAGCAGATTGCCTCACAGAAGGAAGAGATTGATGACCTTCAGACACAGACTGAAGAAGGCAAGAAGGTGAGTGTACTTTACAAATAGTCCAACCATTACATTCTATCTCTTTGAAGTAAAGGCAAAGTATCTACATATGTATAAAGTCACAGGCAATATCCACATCGATAGGTACTTACGTGACGTCACATGGGTCTCTCTTTTGACAATTGCACCCTTTTCCCACCTAATTTAAAATCATTGATAGAAGCATGACAGGGGAAAGAGTCATAATGTTGCAATACTCTACACACTAGCTCATTCTATCATTACATTAATTCAATCAATTAAGAGTATGTAATGGCTAACCCAGCTGTCCAATCTGAAGTGGGAAAGAAGAGTACTGTACTTTCTAATTAGGCGAGATGCTTTCCAGGAATTAAAAACATGCCACTTTAGCGGGTCTCATTATTTGTATCTGTGTACACAGATTTCTATAACAGTCCAACCAGATATATTTGAAGAGGCTAAATTATGTGAATTGTTAGACAAAAGAGCACTATTTTGATACTGTGCTCAGGAAGTCCCAAATCAAATCAATGACTATGCAAGTAGCTGTCTTACAGTGATATCATTATGTGTACAGTATTGCTGATGTTTGTAGGAAGTGATGTATTGTTGCCGTACCAGCCTTTTGTAGAGAAAGAACTCATCTTTTTATCCTCTCCCACAGACCCAAGAGAGGTATGCTTCTGAGAAGGAGGACCTCAAGAAGAAATTCTTGGAATCTCAGCGAACTGAGAAACAGGCGAGAGTGGACATAGAGCAGGCCAGGAAACAGGTTGGTGGCAGACAGAAACCTTGGACCTCAGTCAAAATTTACCTCATGATTCAAGCTGTCCGTGGTATTGAAGCTATCGTGAAACCAGAAACATTTCTGGCATGAAACTTTCACATATTGGAGCCGACAGTCTTTTTTGTGGCATGAAACTTTTGTGAATTGCCACTGGCATACAAGGCATTGTGCAGACAAACAATTTTCTTTGCATTTTACTTCAGTGAATCTTGGTTTCTCATGAAATTCTTTAATGTTTTATGCACCAGAAAATTTCTGGTATTACAGTAGCATATGAAAGGAATCAAACTTTTCATCATATTGTTTTCGAGTAATGTGTAATGTCAGGATTGTCTGCAGTCGATTTTAAGGGATAACAATTGATAAAAAACAAATAGCAACCCACTTCATATATCTGTCTATGATTAAAAGCTGCATTTTGAACATAGGAGTGAAATTTCAAGAAACACCTGTTGGATGATAGGATCCCAATACAGATTAAAACCAGGATCCGTCCACTTTTTGAGTCAGACATTTCACTCACTAAACCAACTTTCCTGCTGAGAATCTCCGCCTCATCTCTGATCTCTTACCTTACATCTCAAAGCTGGAGCGGTTCAGGACCCGGGTGATGCAGACAGCATTCTCTGCCCCAGGCTTCAGGGTACCTGATGATGAGTCTGAGGTGACTGATGACAGCCTCGTGGAGACGATGAAACAGCTGATCGCTGAGCGGACAGAGGCCCGAGGCAAGGTCCGAGAGCTGAAAGACTTGATGAAGGGTCTGGAAAGCTCTAGTAAGGAGACTAAGAGTAGCCACAAGAACCTGAAGCAACATTTGATTGCTGCAGAGGTAGGCTTGCTTTTCATTTCCCTGGGAGACTTTGTTTATAGCATCACACTGATTACATGCTCAAAGGAGCGCATTGACAAGACACATTTCATATTCCCAAATTTAATATGGGTGACCTTAAACCAGAGACTTACCCATGGATTAAAAGTTTGTAGTTATGGAGGTTTTATACAGAGTGGTAGAGCAGTGAGAGTGCCTGATTCTGGATGGATACACATATTACAGACATTAAGTTAGTTGTAAATCTATGGGAACTTGTGAGTTTTAATCGAGTGTCATAAACAAGCAAATAGACCTGAAGTACAAAAAAAAAATAGATAAAAATAAAAATCTGCATTCTTTTTGAAACATGCCAAGGGGCAATCTACAATTTGAAGATATGGGATTCTGTGATTAATTTTACTTTCCCTGGAGAGTTAGAACATTGTTTGAATTTCATCTTTGGTATAGTGTACATTACTTGTGTGATATGAAGGCAAAAGTTATCATTTTTTTTTTTAAGATCACCGAAGATGTAGGCATAATGCTTCTTCCCAATATGGCTTTTCATAGAAACATGTGGCAATGACAGTGAAGCACACCTGAGTATATACCTGTATGTGCATGATTGTTATCACAGCTGTTACTAGAAAATGGATAATTGATGTGTATGTTTAAGTTGACGAAGGGCCATTTCTCGATCAGTTGCAACTTGTCATGGTCACAAGAATTTGGCAGGGCCATCTTCTTTGTGTGTCAGAGGGACAGAGAGAGATTAGACCAAATAGCTCTTAATCAAAAGTGTCATTTGCTATATCCAGGAGAATTGTGTTCCTTTTTTGCTTGCTTGCTAGTTTATTTGTTATTTCCTTCCCCGCTCTCTGATGTTAATACATTTTTTTTTTCTTGAAGCACAATGAGCACCGAATGATGGGCTTGTGTGCTATATACAATAAGTAGGCACTATCAATTATTAAACCATGTTCATGTCTCTTTTTGTTGTTCAGAAACGGCTGGAAGAAGGCGGTAGAACCTGCGCCCATCTCAGGAATGAGATCAAGCTCCTTCAGTCTGTCACAGTGGACGAGTCTCTACAGAATGTCAAGGATACCATCGCCATGATGCTTCAAAATGAGTTGTCATGGCAACAGGCCTTTGAGAGCACCCTGGAGAAATGTGGTTTTGACATCAAGACTGGTGGCAAAGGTAAAATCTTTGCAACAATTTAAGAGTTATAGATATGTGTCTCTGTAATTTGCCTTGTGTATCTTGTACAAACTTTCCCCTGATCAGTTGTGCATAGATATAAACTCCAAATGTTGCATGGTATAAAGAAATGATTACCTGTAGAACTTTAGAAGTTATTAATTGCCATTTATTTTGTTTAGAAATTTGCCATGTTATGAAACTTTTTTTTTCCCTGCAAAATGTATGTCTGTGTAATAGGATTTAGCACTCATAAAAACAGAGTCTCTTTAGGTGTCTAGAAGCAATATGACTCAAATAGAAAAGATATTTGTTAACCTATTCATTCATTTTAGAGGTATCTCAGGCACATGCATCCAAAGCTGAGTCTATTGATAATCAGTCACATCTGTGATGTGAACAAGAATACTTTAAATAGAAGGCAAGGTATGAAAGGTTTGTAAGAGACAATGATGCGACAGGTGAAGTGTTTATTGAATTGAATTGAATTGAACTGAATTGAAAAGGTGTTTTATTGATCAATATCCATTGCAGCTCGTAGGCTGAATTGCAGACATTGTTAACAATGTGCTTCCTTTCTCTTCCACACCGGTAGATCTCGAGGCTCATGTAGAGAACCTGAGGGCACAGTGTGAGAAGGAGCGTAAGCTGAAGGAGAATGCCCAGGTAGGCATGACCTCCGCTGCCTCAGAGGTCAGGTCAGAGATGGAACGTAAGCTAGAGAGGCAGCAGACAGAGTACGAGACTACTATGAAGGACGCCCTCGAGAGACTGAAATTAGAAGGTTAGTGCAATAGGAGGCAGGGATTCCATTTAGCTAAAATTTACATTAGAAGAATTGCACTTAGGCAGCGTTTGACATCTGTGATGGCCTGGGGCCACTAAAAATTTATTGCGGGCTACCAAATTTTGAAAAGAGTTTTCTTTTTGTGGCTGGATCATGCAACTAAGATTCAAAATGGATTGTTCACTTTTCTCTTATTTTGGGAGGATACACTTTATGTTCAACAAAATTAGAAATTTAAATGTATTAGTGCCCAAGCAGGCCACAAGAAAGAAAAAAAAAAGTTAGTGTCAACACTAACTTATGTATCATTGTCCATGCGCTCAAACTTGGAAGCTGTGCAAAAACATTTGAGAAGGGACACAAAGCATCTGTGAGTGATATCTGAGAACTAGAAAAGAGATCATCTAGGAGATATCACAGATAGAGACAAACACCTGTGATTAATTCATCTATCAGTTGAGCCCCATCATTGTTACAAACTTCGTTACATCATTTCTCTAAACACCATACTGCATATGTCACCAATCAAATTTTAATTTTAGTTCAGCTTATTCTGTGTACTATGTTGAAGCAAGAGTAAAATATCACTTGTTCCATGGAGAGGTTTTGTGTCTAAAAAAAAAAGAAAGATGACATAATGTATCATGTATCATGTAATACACTCTGTATATTCATTTGTGTGTGTGTGTAGTGAAACTTTGGTGTCTTCCATGTGTTATAAATAGGTTTATCCAGAATTATATGAATTCGTTGACTTGTATTGTGTGAATATTTTCTACTACAAAAAAGACAATTCTTGCATGCTTCCTGCTTTTCTCTAAGGTATCACTAACTCCCAGTAGAAAGTCTTTGTGCTCCTGCCTTGTAAACAACAGGTAATGGATCAATTCTTCTTTTCCTTTGGAGTCTGCACATAATTTCTTTAGAATGGAATTTGCTCTATCTTGTTTGTGTGATTATCTCATGTTTGATGCTAAGACATTGTGTTGATTGTCGTGACCAGGTGATCAAAAGATTGAGGCAGCGGTGGAGGCTGCCCAGGAGAGAGAGAAGAGCAAATTGGAGGAGACTCTCCAGACTGAGAGACAGAAGGTACAACAGCAGGAGGCCAGCCTAGAGCAGCTCAGACAGGTGAGATGGGTTTCCGTGACAACAGTGGTCTTTGACGTCATGGTGGTGATGATGATGACAGTGATGATGGTGATGATGATGATGATGTTTATGGTGACAGTGATGATGTTGATGATGATGGTGATGATGACGATAGATGGTGATGATGATGATGATGATGCAAAGAAAATGTTTCAACTCAAATTTGATAAACAATTTCAGCTGATGAATAATTTTTCAAATGGTATCTTGTATACTTCAATGGAAGAAAACTGCTGCAGAAAAGATAGTTTGTGTGGCAGTGATATTAAATTGTGATGTGATACCAGGAAAATTATTCTCTGTAATGATGATCATGATGGTGATGATGATTGGGAGGATGGTGATGATGGTGATAATGAGGATGGTGAGGGTGGTGATGGCGGTGGTGATGATAATGGTGGTAAAATGACGGTGATGATGATGATGATGGCGATGACAATGACGATGGTGATGACAATGACAGTGGCATTGAAGGCAGTCATACATGCAATAATGACTATATGTCTATATAGTCTACATGTATATGTGTTTATATGACTATAAATATGCGCTCCAGAGGTGATGTCATAAACCCACAATTGAACTTTTAATTCTCTCCAAAGGAATGTTTGTTTGCAGGTGAAGGTGAAGTCAATGTTTTGTTGACAATATTGATTGTTAATTATCATTATAAATGCATTTATGCTACACTGACATTATGATGATGACAACAATCAGACATAGTTTACATATATTAAAACTCATAATCTTTTTTTTTTTCAGGCACTAATGGAGAAAGGCTCAGATGAGGAGAAGTATGTTGCTATGGAAACCAGTCTGAAGTCACAAATAGATGCACTCCAGCAAGAAGAGGTGAGATAAACAGAAAATTTGTTGAGGGACTGGATTCTTTAAATTTTAAAGGGCTGACCAAACTCATCTCCAATGTGTTTAGAGTGAAATTTACAAATGTTGACAACAATTGTGACCTTATGAAAAACAAACATTAGAAATATTATGTACTATCACTCCATATAAATCTGTCATTTCAATCTTTACATTTGTGGGTGCGTGTGTTTGTTCACACTTGTAGCTTGATCAGATATTTTAACCCTAACTTACCTGGGCTATTTAGCAAGCTTGAATTCCTGGGGGGGGGGGGGCCATTATGGCCCCCCTTCAGATCTTGGCCGTTGGTCGCGCGATCGCCGCAAAATTTTGCATTGACATAAAGCCGGATGTAATCTACAAGACTGTTAAGTTAAATTTTTCAAAAAATTTGCATTTTCTATTTTAAATTAATTAATTATTCAAATATATGCAAAAAACCTCATTTTCGTCTGTAATTGGCTTATAAAAGCTTATGGAATGCTGATTTTTGGTGTAAATATTCCTAGTGACATTCCAAACATTTGTGCGTAAAAAAAAAAGCAGTATCAAAATTAATTTCTTATGTTTTTTATTGTTTTATCAATTTTTAATGTATTTCTTTGTTTTTTCGAACTTTTGTTTTTGTTGTTTTTTTTCAGCAGAATTTGTCATACACATATTTTGAAGCATAATTATACTAAAACAAATTGATTTCAGCCATTAAAATAAAAAATATGAATCTTTACATGAATTAATTGAAAAAAACACAATTTGTATTGACTTTGTACACAAAATCACGTTTTTGAGCAATTTTGGGGTTGACGAAAATTTTTTGAAGGGGCGTGGCTTCGGAACGGTATCCCCGGGCGCGACAAATTTGGTCTCAAAAGTTGCGCGAGACTTGAAAGTAAAAAGTCAGCGAGCGGCGCAGTCAAAAAATTTTGCGCGCCGGAATGGTCGCGGAATTCATCGAGGGGGGGCCATTATGGCCCCCCCCCCCCCCAGGTAAGTTAGGGTTAAGCAGCAGTGGGTGTTAGCGTTTGTCAGTTTAACCCTATTTTAACTGGGCTATTTGAGACCAAGTTTTTACGGGGGGGGGGGGGGACATCGCAAATTTGGTCTCAAAATATGAGGGAGACTTCAATGAGAAAAGTCATGAAGTGACGTGGCACCATCTTTTCGCGTTACGGAATCGTGGCGCGAAATGTCGAGGGGGGGGTCAATTTGACCCCCCCCCCCCCCCAGTTAATATAGGGTTAAGCATAATTAAGCTCTGCTTTATCTCTACACATCTATCTGTGTGCATGCAATTTATTTTTGTTATCACAAGTTAGAAGGGAAGGTTTTTAGTTCATGTAATTCTGAAAGCTTGTGTTGAATAAATACTAGATTAGATCAAGTGTAGAATGACACACAAACAAACAAAAATCCCAAGATGAAGCATGATAATTAAACTTGTAAAATGAAGAAAGAAAACAATGGATTCAGCTGGAAAGAGAGAGAGAAAGAGGCAGGTGGACAAACAGCGAGAGGGGGAGAGAGAGAGAGGGAGCGAGAGAAGGAAAGAGATCCAATTTGCAGTAGACCCTGAGGGGAGGGTAGAAGCTAATATTGGCTCATTAACATGTTTGACCACAAGTTATAAAGAGCTCAATTTTCCAATTCTACGTGTGACTGCCTTTGTTTGGTAAAGTCATTCATGTGTATCCATCATAATTGGGTTTGATTGACACATCATGTCATTATTACAGTGGAGCTCTCAATTACAAGACAGATCTCCGCACCTCATAAAAACAGCCGGGACAGGTGTTCTAAGCTTGTGGCCTTGAGATAGTTCACCTATTGTACCATGGCTGTCTAGCATCTAATTGACGATGAATATTCCCAGCTGCAGTTGTAATATTTGCCAATGGCGCAGCCGCCAGTGATTAGTGGCGTGATGTTGCCATGGCGACCCAGTCGAGGCAACCATTGTGTCCTGTCTGACACGATTGTTTGCATTCATGAACAAATTATGCCAGCATAGGGAGCATCAATCTAATCAAATATTCAGTCCCAAGTCAGCGTGCAGTAGAGTAGCAGGCTCAGGAGATAACTCTGTTGCCCATTTGAAAGTAGTGTGCACAATCAGAAGTCAGGTATGCATCACATGTTTGTTACCAATCTCGTGTAGTGCCTTTATTTGTCTGGTTTGTCCATGAATTTCTATCATGTGATATGTTGCCTTGGTGCCTTTTCTTGTATCCATCCCAAGTTGCACTCAACATTGAAATCACCTTATCCAGACATCGCAAATCGATATAGTTTGATTTATTTTTTCTTATCATATTTTGAATTTGTTGTTTTCTAAAGTGCACTACAGTAATGAATGAATCTGAAAGAATTTGTCCTTAATTTGAATTGAAGTCCATGTAATGAATTTCAGTCCAAAAACCATAATAGGAAGAGAGAGTGACAACCACAAAGGTCCACTCTGTGTAATTGTTTTCTCTAGCACTAAACAGTTACTTTGGTACAGTGCACTCTCCTTATAATGAACATGGCTATTATAGCAAAATTTTGTCACAGTGAAGTAAACAATCAGATCCAAAAATTATTATTTACATATCTTTGTGTACTTTATTTGTTTGACTCTAACAAAATTTGATATAGCAAAAGAAAACTGCCGGTCCCAAGAACTTTGGTATAACGGGAGTCGCCTGTATTTAGTTTAAATTTTTTTTTTTTTTTAAATCTTTAATGTCTTCCGTTTTGTATGTGTTGCAGGATTGATAAGTATGTGTATTGTTGTTGTTGTTTTAATGTTGAGACAGGAGATGGTGATTTTCATTGAACAGTGTATACCCCAGACTAAATCACCCCAACCCTCTTTCTCTCCCCCAAACCAGAGCAAACTGAGAGAAGAGCTTCGTCTCCAGGAGGAGACTCGTAAGTCATCAGCCAGCCACCTGGAGGGACAGGTCACTGAACTCATCTCAAGCCATGAGAAACAGGTGGCTGCCTTCAAGGAGCAGATCCACCAGCACGCCCTCACCATCGTCTCCCTGGAGGAGCGGGCTAAGAAGGCCGTCCAGGAACAGAGCGCCTCCAAGAAGGAGGTGAAGGAACTTGAGAAGAAACTCGCTGGTGAGTTGAGAACACATCTCTCTTGTCATCAATGCCTAATACCTTGACTAGGATATAATATGAAGGGATATTACCTCTGCCAAGGGAGGAGGTTATGTTTTCTTTACTGTTTGTTTGTTTGTTTGTTTGTTTGTTCATGTGCAAAATAACTCAAAAAATGGTGAACGGATTTGGATGAAACTTATATGGAAGGTTTAGAATGACACAAGTAACAGATGATTAAATTTTGGTTGTGACCCAGGAATTTTTAGGGAATTTATAAAGGATTCTTGATATTTTGGCAGGTAGGGTCAATGAACTTGGGAGTTCAGGCTGCGCGTATTTGAGGTTTGCATGCGCGCACTAGAGTGCATGCTCTAGTTTCTGTTCCATCGCAAGGTGCGCCGCGCAGCTGGCATTGATGACGTAACAAAAGGTTTCTATATTGGGAAATCAAGCAATTTCCAGGATGCATACGTATGGTAGAAATCACTGATCTCTATGGAAGAACAAGATCAGTGGTTGAAATGATCTGCTTGGCAGACAGAGGTCTGTGCTCTCAGATTGTTTCTCTAGTTTCAACTGCAGCATAAACTTTTCTTCTCACAAAACTACAAGATATTAAAGGTGACTTTGTTTCTAAGAGCGCTAGTTAACCTACTGATTCAAATCATGTTGACATATCTCAACCATGGTGATATTAGATAATCCATGCTCATAGGTCTACCAGCCTTTGTTACCACCAAGCTGTGTAAACAGTCGTGTCAAGTGACCTATTGTAGCATCGATGCATACTGACACTATCTGTTGTTATTGTCAACAAACTAAATGAGACAGACCCTATTATCAGTAGAGTTATTGAGCTGAACTGATCTGACCTCCACCAGACTTCTCTAATCCTCATCCCTTATCACTCACTGATTCTTCCATTTGGACTTTGATATTAAACATGTTAGTGTTTTGTTCATGTAAGTCTTGTGTGAGAATTATTTCTTAACCAAGTACAATGGTATCATGATTTTTCAACGTAGACTTGAATTGCTAGGATAGAACATGTACAGTGAAATGCTTCATCGCTCTTTGAATGTGTCTTTGACTCAAAGTGTTTTGTTTGTTTCGGGCTTCTTTTTAAGAATGGCTTGGGAAAAATCTGATAGTGTCTGTTACTGTAAGAGTGGAAATTTTTGCAGTGTTGAAATTTCACGCATTTTGCACAACTAGAAACTATCCCAAATGTAAAAACACATGAATATTTTTGCATGCCATATGTTTTTGTTGTTGTCTTGATTTTGAGGAATTAAAAACAAGCAAGACTCATCTTACTCGGCCGAACACCAAAATTGCTCCATGAAAATATCCACTTTTACATTACTATGTCATTTGACATTGATGAATCTATCTCATTCTATGCATGAGTTGAAGAAGAAAATGGATTATGCAACAAAGACACATGAAAGTACTCATACATTGGGTAGATGTGGCAATCTAAGCATTATGTTTGGGAATCAGAGGGAACATTTCTCATTCATTAGGTGTGTCTATAGACACCAACAGCAAGATACAGAGAATTGACTATACAACAGCACTCAGAAGCCATTGACACCTTTGCCCTGCATCTAGAGAATTGTGAAATGACTGTGTGAATCATGGTTTAATTCTATGAGGTAAAATATTCAAACGTTTCACCTGGGTTGAGAAATATTGTAGTACTGGAAAGGGGAGAAAGAATTACTTGATGTTCATGTGCTTATTTCAATCACTGTCTCCCATCCCCCCCCCCCCCCATTCCATTCCACCTCCAGCACAAGCCAAGGAGGCTGAGGAAGAACTGAAGAGGATCAAGGCCTCCACCCCTGCCAAACCAGTCATCGTCACCCAGCCCTCAGCTGAGGTGCCTGCACTCCAACATACCATTAACCTCCTCAAGTAAGTTTGGATTAGTCTCCTCTCTTCATCCATAGAGCCAGCTTACTAATGGACCAGGAAAATTTCTTGTAAGACCTGCATTCATACTCTACCACAAGATCTGACTGAAGTTGACATGCCTGATGAGTCTCTTTCTTATTTTGGACACAATATATCATTGCAGACAAAAATCTCGCAACACAAGAAGCATATCACATTGAGTTATCAATGCTTTCAAGAATTTGAAAGGTAGAGAACTAATGGGCAGTTTATGTATACCTGAGGATTGGTAGAACTGCTGTTGCATGTGGTTATATGGTAACTTGAAATTGTTACACTTAATGATGTTCATATATTATATTTAAAAAAAAACCCTCTTTGATGTTAGTTGGCAACCTAAATGTTTACAATGGAGTTCATCTTGTCAGAGGGTTATATGTCGGTCTTTATGTAATTTCTCCACTATAATTTTTATGTTTGTTGTTTGTCTGTTTGACTAATGTTATACCTAATGTGAAAATAAATTCAATTAAATAATGTTACATTTTCTCTTCCAGGAAAGAAAACGGTGTGTTGAAAAAGGAGATCCAGGACCAACAAGACGTGGTCCTAGCCTTGAGAAGAGACCTGGCAGGAGCTTCGGCCAGACTATCAGACCTGACAGGTTAGCCACTATCCCTCCCACCCCAATGCTTACTCCAATCCTTACCCCACGCCATTACCCCACCCCTCTGTCCATTGCACCCCTCACCTCAAGCCTTACTACAGTGGACTCCTGTTATAAAGAAGTCCTCAGGACCAGCAGTTTTCTATTGTTATATCGAAATTTCATTATAACCGAACAAATAAAAAATAAAAGACATATGTTGTAGAGCGGATAATGTGCAGCTTGTATTTTTATTTCATTGTAATGGAATTTTGTTATAACCGTGTTTGTTGTCCCCGCCGAACGAGTTCGAGCAGGGGACTATGAAACGGGCTCCGTACGTGTGTGTGTCCGTCCGTGTGTCCGTCCGTCCGTGTGTGCGTCCGTGTGTGATCAAAATGTTCAAAATGCTACTCCTTCGCCATTTCTAACCCGATTTTGATTCTGTTTGCTTTATATGATAGCACTACATGGGAGCTTTGAAACCTCTATACAGAATTTCAATTGTGACCTTTGACCTTGACCTTTGACCTATATTGTACATTTTGCTTCAAAATGCTACTCCTTCGCCATTTCTAACCCGATTTTGATTCCATTTGCTTTATATGATGGCACTAGGTGAGGGCTTCAAAACTTCTACACAGAATTTTGACCTTTGACTTCTTTGACCTTTGACCTTGATTTTTGACCTATATTGTACATTTTGCTTCAAAATGCTACTCCTTCGCCATTTGTAACCCGATTTCAATTCCGTTTGCTTTAAGTGATGGCACTAGGTGAGGGCTTCAAAACTTCTACACAGAATTTTGACCTTTGACCTTGATTTTTGACCTATATTGTACATTGCCTACAAAATGCTACTCCTTCGCCATTTCTAACTCGATTTTGATTCCGTTTGCTTTATGTGATGGCACAAGGTGAGGGCTTCAAAACTTCTACACAGAATTTTGACCTTTGACTTCTTTGACCTTTGACCTTGATTTTTGACCTATATTGTACATTTTGCTACAAAATGCTACTCCTTTGCCATTTGTAACCCGATTTCAATTCCGTTTGCTTTAAGTGATGGCACTAGGTGAGGGCTTCAAAACTTCTACACAGAATTTTGACCTTTGACTTCTTTGACCTTTGACCTTGATTTTTTTACCTATATTGTACATTGGCTACAAAATGCTACTCCTTCGCCATTTCTAACCCGATTTCGATTCCGTTTGCTTTATGTGATGGCACTAGGTGAGGGCTTCAAAACTTCTACATAGAATTTTGACCTTTGACTTCTTTGACCTTTGACCTTCATCTTTTTACCTATATTGTACATTTTACTACTAAATGCTACTTCCGGCGGGGACATATATTACGCACCGCGTAATTTCTACTTTTCCTTGTTATAATGGGAGTGACCTGTACAACTCTCACCCCACTCTAACCCTTACCCCACCCCAACCGTTACCCCAGCCCCTTCTCTCACAGTATCCTTCACACAGTGATAGTTTTCATGCTCAAACATTATTACTTGTGCTGTTTAATAAAGACTGCACAACATCAAGATCTCCAGATAAAGCATAAGTAGTTATGTAAAACTACAACTGAACCCAATCTGCTAAGGTGAAAGGAGCTTTTGCTAAAAGTATCATTGATACAGTTTGAAGAGGAAATCAGAGTATCCAATAATTGTATTAGGAATGGCAACTTGTCTTTTTCATGTATTATGACAATGAAGCATACCAATACAGTTACATTTAACTGTAAATGTATCCCTGGCTTACTAAATGTAATGATGTAAATGACCATTGCCAGTCACGCTCTCTCTCAAACATGAAATGTGCAACCATATGTATGCAAATTGATAACTATGTCCCTCCTTCATGATTCATATGATGTGTCAAGCATTTTTTATGGATTCCGTTTAGAAGGGAAAATACATATCAACAATGTACTCTGGTTAATTACAATCCTTGTGGGTGTCAAGTGAGAATCAGATGTGTATAGAAAACATTTATCCTTTCTGTCCCAGGGACTGTGGACAGTATGTATAGTGCTATGGGGTTTTCAGTGCCAGTCAGGACTCAAAGTACACAAGGGGTTAAATTGTCTTCATTACAGGTGAGCTGAGTGAGAGACAGAAGGAAGAAATGGAGAACCAGAAGACGGTCATTCGGGACCAGGAGGCCGAACTGACCACTCAGAGACAGCAGCTGGTCAAGCTGTCTGAACTAGTGGACAGGAAGTCACAGGAGATGGAGAACCTGACCAAGGAGATAACGTGAGTCTTACACACAAGGTTTCTCGTAACTAGTCACATTTGGCATGGTAGAATGAGATGGAAATCTTGTAATCATCAATGGTAAATAGCTGCTATGGTAGTCTCATTTTGTTTTTCTTCATTTTGCAGTATTTGAAGCCTTCACAACTGTCATACACACACACAGATTGATAGATAGGATATAGATTGTTAGATTTATCAATAAGTAATTAAAGTAGACGGATACACAGGTACATTGCTGTGTATTTCAAAGACTGGTAGTTCGATCGTATACGATGAAGGATACAAAAATGTCCACTCAATTGCTTATGTAAAACGTGTTTCAGACTGCAAATCTGGTATAGCTCTGTTCTCAATAGTATGAGTGATCTAAATTGCAAAACAACACAAACAAACCATAAAATGGCCTCTTATTGGTGCCTGCAATTTCTGTTGGCATTGACACTTGTACAGTCATAAAAGATTGTCACACATGGATCTTAATAGATGCGCTATTCAGTTTATTGCCTTGTCCACTCTCACTTGTACATCTGGGGATTTTAAGTCTGAGATATAAAAAGTATGCGTACTCTAATGCCATGAATGGGCACAACAATTAATTGTCATATTTAGCAATACATTGAGAAGAGTAGGAACCAATTGTGGAAATACACAGTCTCATAGTCATGACCCACCATAGATGCCATAAGTCATAGTTTTCATTTTCTTTCTTTCCCCTCAGTGCACAGAAAGAGCTTCTACTGAAACAGAAGAAGGACACAGCTCTCAAGGATTCCGAGTTAAACAGGCTGGCTCAGCAGCTGAACCTTGAGCAGGAGCAGACAAAGCGAGCTAAGGAGGAGGTGGAGCAGGAGGTGAGGATTCAGAGGAGGGGAGATCTAGGAGAGGGGGATAGGGGAAGGGGATTATCTAGGGGGAGGAATTATCCAGGAGAGGAGGGGGTTATCTAGGGGAGGAGGGATGATCTAGGGGAGGGGGATGATCTAGGGGAGGAGGGCTGATCTAGAGGGAGGGGAAGATCTAGAGGAGATGGGATGATCTAGGGAGGAGGGCTGATCTCGGGGTGGAGGGCTGATCTCGGGATGGAGGGCTGATCTCGGATGGAGGGATGATCTAGGGAAGGAGGAATGATTTGTTGGAGGGGAAAACCTAAGGGGAGGGAGAAGATATAGGGGAGGAGGGGTGCTTGAAGTTAGGGGGTGACTTTTTTTTCTTAATCATTTCATTATAATAGACATCCAAGGATGTGATGTGTGAAGGGTGGGTAGAATATTGGTTGGAAGAACAATATTTCTTGTCATGGATCTAACTGTTCAAAGATGCAATATATTCTCTCATGAGATTTTGAAATAAATGAGAAATTCAGCACATTTCAGCTGGAACTTACCCCAAAGCTTACTGTCCGTGTAAGCATCATCCACTATTTGTTAACTCTTTGCTTACAGGGTCTGATCACCAGTGAGCTGTCGTCCGTTGGAGCCCAGTGCCGCGGTGAACGTCACGCGGAGGTCATCACTAGACAACGAGAAGCACTGGGTGAACTCAGAGGGAGGATAAAAGGACTGGAGCAGAACAGACCACCTAGTGAGTATCAAATATGATCTAGGCTACATCTACTACAGCAGATTAAATACTTACCAGCTAGCTGCTCTTAAGAGCAAGTTAACCCATCGAAGACTAGTCCCTTGTATACTCACATAGGTGTCTATGAGAAATGTGCCTCATAGCAAAATCAGGTTATCTCAATGGGTTAAATGCCAAGAAAGAGATCTGAGGAGAAAGTCAAGAGATATTGGGAAATCAAGAGAAAGAGATTGTTAGTTTCTCCAAACATGTCATCATCATCATCATTTTAGGAGTTTTAGTCATTTTGTTTTCCTACCAGAACCCTGATTTTCTATTGTTTCATAATGCATGATCATCATTGATGAGTACAGTGTAGCCATGGCAGTACACCTTGATATGAGCTGTTGAGGAGAGTGACACATTCCAGTATGCAAAAGTGTTTCACAATTTGTTCTATAGATATTGAAGAGGTATTTCGCGAGTCAGCTGCAATTAATTCGCAAATTTAAAAACACACAAAAATATTGACTCTAATGCCGATATGAATGTGACGTACGGGTATACATTTTTCTGTTCAGTACAGCACTCCACGATCACGAATTCAACCACTCGCGAAATTGTCGGGAAGTCCCGATTCGTGAAAATTTAGACTCACGAAATATATGGCGTATACGGTAGACAGACCATAACTTTAAAACTGTCCCTTCTTTTTATACTTCTTGACATTTTATTGTCATATTTGTCTTTTTAATGCTTATCTATGCTACATGCATTCAAATCTGTGGTGATCATTAGTCTCTAACGCATAGTACAATTTGT
The DNA here is from genome assembly GCF_040938485.1 of Diadema antillarum. Taxonomy (NCBI): domain Eukaryota; kingdom Metazoa; phylum Echinodermata; class Echinoidea; order Diadematoida; family Diadematidae; genus Diadema; species Diadema antillarum. The sequence goes on along the minus strand of NW_027272137.1, from coordinate 724,715 downwards.
TGTCAAATGTCATACATGTAACCCGTTATACTAGCAATCTATCAGTAGCATGTGACATATGAAGTCATTGAGATAAATTTCTTGTCATTCCCCACCCAGTGCCAACCCACGACCAAGCCTTACAGCAAGTGATCCTCCTGAAGAAAGAGCTGGCTGAGATGAGAGCCAAGCAGGCCCAGCTATCGGCCCTTTCTGGTCAGTCCCATACAGCCGAAGCCATGCTGGAAAGAGAAGTGGCCAAGGCCAGGGGCCAGGTGTCTACCTCCGTTTCTGATGCAGCCATTGAACGCAGTGCCAGAGTGGAAATCCAGCAGTCTATGGATAAGAGTGAAACAGCAGTGAGTTTTCAAACACTTCACTCTACTCTGATTTTGATGAGTTTGATCTGTTTGTATCTCTGTCCTAGGTCTCCTGATTTCACTTCTCTTTCTCAACATACTCTTCTTGTAGCCAACTCAGTGTGTTCCTATCATACTTCATGCATAGAGCAGTTGGTACAGTATGATGATGCATACTTGTATCTTTACATTTTCTTTCCACATATTCTTGCATAATGTAGCATAGAGAAATAGAACATAATTCTATGCGTAAAATACAGAATTCAGATAATTCTTGGCTACCCTTTGAGCAGAAAAACTATTTATGAGTAATATTGAATAGTATAGTCATCAAGATGCTGTAATTCTGTTTGGATGTATTTATCTATGTTTGTCCACAGTACATGGAGCTGATGTCCACAGTGGCTCGCCTTCTGGGTCTAGGGGAAGTACCGGGACAAGAATCCTTATGTCATCTGCCCCGGGACGAGCGGCAACGCATCATGGGGGAACGAGGCAGCGCCCATGAGCTGATCACCAGCCGGCTACGCACCCTCAACCAGCGGCTGGAGCGCAAGGATGCACTCCTTCAAGATTACGAGAAGGACCTGGAGAAGCTACGATTGGCTGAGAGAGTGGCCAATGAGAAGGCTGGACAAGTGGAGAGTCTCGCTGTAAGTCACAAACAACAATTTATAGTGTGACATTTCATTACATTTCTTTCCTTGAGATTAGTAGAGGCAAAACACTCTGTCCCTCGGATAGGACATAAAATATAGGTCTGAAGAGCAATGTGCATAACCCATTGAAGTGATTTCCCCCGTCCCACCACTACATACAACTGGAACCCAAGGAAAAAGACCAGTTACAGTAGTGCAGCTGAATATGGGCCATCCAGCCATCTTATGAAATGGAAAATGAAAACCAACAAACATTCCAAGCTGTGTATTGCACATAGCACAATACTCTTTCATGTGCTACATCTACAATGTAAGTCATTGCACTGTATCAGAATGATTTATGTCATAGCTAGAATCGAAAGTAATGTACACGTGTATTGAGTATCAAAACTAGGACTAAGGTAACTCCATATTTTATCATATGTGACCGTGCACCTCAAAACGAACATAAAGTCGCACACACTGATTTTGCGTGCGGACTGAAAATAAGTGAAATGGGTCAACCTAGCCGAACTTGACTTTTTCATATTTTCTGAAAAAGCGGGTCTTCTTTTACATTATGCTAAAATTTTGTATCATAAAACGGGCAGGAAAGTGTGTTTTTTTTAGCAGTTTATCTCGAACGTTTTTGGTAGAATAGTGTGATTAGGTGTGTCTTTACAATCCCTTTTTCATTTATGAAAAATCTTGTCCACACTCTTCACTTTCAACTCTAATAACTTTTGAAAGGATAGTGCTACTGCTTTGAAAGTTGGCATTAATTATGGACAGAATGTGTTAATGAGGCATGCTTAATTTCAGTTTAATCCGATAATCCCTTCATTGTTGTTACACTGGTGGTTTACTTCCTGTTTTTTGTCCCATTCATCGCACAGCCAGCACGGTTTGGTAAAGATTAAGCGCTTGAATAGACACTGTACTTCAGAGCCTCTTTTCTCAGTTCACACTTTTCCTGAGTTTGTGCTTTCTTTCCAATATTAAGTTAGGTTAGGAGAGTCCATTTGATTTGAGTTATACATCATTTTAAAGCTTAAAGTCTGCTCTTTTAGAATATGGTCTTAACTAAAAATTCATGTCTGGCGACTTTTTGTTTGTTTTGAGGTGCAGGGTCACATATATCATCTCAGATCTTAGTGGTGTTAAGTCCATACAAAGTAATAGTATTAGTGACCTTTTGCTTCTCAAATGTCATTAACAAACTTCCTAGCTTTCCATAGTTGATGATGTGCCTTCTCTTGTCTCCAAACTGAAATAAAATATGGTAGTTGTAAATTCATGCTACCTGTTGCAAATTACACTCAAAGTAGATACAGCTCCTTTTGTAAGGAATATTGGTTTCACCACAAGTGTGCTGTTTACTTTCTGTAATATCATAATCATAATTGATACTTCTTCTTGGAATGCATGAACAAATAGAAAAATTTCAATATATCAATCAGATGACATGTTTGTGGCACAACTTCTGAAGCGAGATATAAAATGACCGTACAAACTGTGTATTTTGCTTTTTAACACGGTGCTTCTAAATTTGAATAGTCTGGACATTGCTGCTTAAGACATCATGAATTCTTCTGACTCTGCTGTCCAGGGGCAAGTTTTGATTACATTTCCTGTCTTTTTGTTTTTTTAATGCATCAAGTACAGCAGGAACTTATTTTGCCAACATTAGTTGATTGTAGTTTGGTCAAGCCTCTTATGAAGCACAGAAAAGCCTGGAGGAAAAAAAACTGACAGAGCTACATCGTGATAGTAACACAAAGAACTGTTGATATTAGATGGGTTGACTATGGCATGTGAAAAGCATCCTTTAAAATCTCCTGTCATCTTTCTATTGACACTTGAGGCTGCCCACACTTCTCAGTCTCACACTATGTGTTTTATAGTTACTACTTTTACCGACATGGCAATATAATTAGTAATCTTTGGTTGTGATTTAACATCTGTTGTATCCCAAAAGAAGAGAGATGAGTTTCCACCTTTAATTGGCAGAAGTTGAAGCTTTCAGGGTCATTGACATCCCTCGTGAATATTCATCCCTCCATGCTCCTCTTTATCAGAGCATTCTAAAAGGCATCCCTGTTTGTTCTCTTTTGTTCCCGTTTCCAGGGAGACGTGAGGAGTCGCCAGGAGGAAGCTCACTACTTGAGGGAGACTCTGAGGAGAACACGAGAGGAGCTGGACAAAGAGAGACGACTCAACAGTGCAATCAAGAGCAAAAAGGTCAGTAACTTTACTCACACATGGCCGTCTCAATCTCAGTCATTGTATTATGTGACAGTGTTTACTAATGCACCCTAAAGTACTCTTGTCTGCAGACTTTTTCCCTGTGTGTGGGAGTGAGATGTACTTCCTGTCATGGGCTGGGTTAGTGTCAGTTAACAGTCCCTTCCATTTTTAGTTTTCAGTATATGTCCTCTTTATGTGGAGATGTCTCCAGTTTCGAGGAGAATCATATCATGAATGTCTTCAGTCATGATTTATAGCATTGAAGGTGAATGGAACTGTGTCAGAGATAGCCTTGGAACGCTTGCTGTGACAAAACAATAGTAAGAATAATGAATGAGTGAATAAAAGTAAAGGATGCATGAATTCAGTGCGTGTGCCTTTAAATCTTAGCACTTTTCGTGCACCAACTAATGTAGAATTATACACCAGAAAAAAAAAAATAGGTTTACTCCTATAAAACTGGATTTAAATTGCCTACTAAATGCCTGAGTGAACTAATGTCCAAAGAAATCAGGAATGTCGTTTCAAACACTATATTTAGAAGTTATTCATTACTCTTAATCAACTTAATCTTGTCTACGTTTCTCAGACATTTCACATGGAGAACGATGAGAAGAACAGGCAGGTGTGGCCGAAGCACAAATGTTACGAGGATGAAATGAAAACCAACAAGGTTAGTATCACCGTGTGCCAATAAGAGAGATAGCAGAAGCACAGAATATCGTCTTTAGACCGATCGTAAGCAAATCAGTACAACACAAATTCTGTATAATCATAGTATCTATGCATATATAGCCATCATGAACTTTAAGACATCTACCACTGAATTCTAAAGCTCAAAGAGAATCACAAAAATTGTAATTTGAATATCTTTAACAGAATACTGTTTATGCCATACATATTGCAGTGTTTTCGTTTGAACAAGACGAATGCTTCTTGTGGATGTAATAACACACAATACTTTCAGCTATAATCCTGCCAGACTGCAAAATGCACGCATATAGTTTTCCATCCATTGCTGCACTCCACAGTTGCAAATTTATCCACTCGCAAAATGTATAGGAAGTCAAAATTTGTGAAAATTAGGCTCCCTAAATGTCTATCATATACAACATTTTAAAGAGTAGTCTTCATAATAAAACTGCTAACAAATAACAATTTAATAACATTTTTTTCAGAGATCATTTCCTTACCATATACTTTTTTTCCCTCTTATTCAAAAATCTCAAAAAAGATGGTCAACAATCAGTTGTCATCTTTCATTTCTTGCCGCATTTGGTATAATTGTAAGTTAGTTACTGGAAATTTTATGTACTTCAATATGGCCCTTTGACTTCTCTCACTATTTCTAACATGTTATGTCAATGTTTGCAATTTCAGAGAGATGCCAAGAAGAAGCTGCAAAAGGAGAAAATAATCCGCAAGGAATATGAGTTGGACAGCCTCAAGGCAGTAAGTTATGTCTTGTCTTACCACCTGTCATAGTGTGATT